>NC_134656.1:12274794-12364124 GCF_030463565.1 Pelecanus crispus
AAGCGCAAACGTCAGGCGATTTCTCCCACACGGTAGCTCTCAGGGCTTAGAGCTGTGGCTGCTCCTCACCTTCCCTTGCGAGCGCTTTCACAGCCAAGCGCACACGGGGCTCCGGGCTTGCCCGGCTCCTAATACTGCCCACCCTCTGTCTCACGATCGGCAGAGCCCTGCTCCAGCACTGCAAACATCCGGCGCTTTCTCCCGCACCCAAGGGGCCAGCACTGAAAGCTCATGCTGCTCCTCGCCTTCCCGTGCCAGCGCTTTCGCAGCACCAAGGCCTTAGAATTACGGGCTGGGAGAAATTGCCGGACGTGTGCACTTTGGGAGCTGGTCTCTGCCGAGAGTGAGGGGGAGCTTGAGAAAGTGTATTGGCAAGTGCCGGGAGGCAAGACAAGGGCAGATCCTCGGTGCGTGTTTAGCTGTGAAAGCGCTGGCAAAGCGAAGGTGAGGCCCAGCAACAGCACTAAGCCCTTAGACCTATTGTGCGGAGAAATCGCTGGCCTCTTGCGCTTCGGGAGCTGCTCTCTGCCGAGAGTGAGAGGGCGCTCGAGAACGCGTATTCGAAGGGCCTGGAGGAAAGGCGAGTGCGGTTCACCACTGTGCGCTACGCTGCGAAAGCGCTGGCAAGGCAAGGTGGGGAGCGGCAGGAACTTTCAGTGCTGGCGCTGTTGCCGTGGGAGAAATCGCTGGACGTTCGCAGTGTCGGAGCAGGGCTCTGCCGATCGCGCACAGCGGCGCTCCGTCCTTGCTTGACTCTGAACCCTGCCGACACTCGCTCTCGCTCTCACCATCGGCAGAGCCCGCCTCCGACACTGCAAACGTCCGGCGATTTCTCCCACGGCAAAGGTACCAGCGCGGAAAGCTCTCGCTCCTCCTCACCTTCCCTTGCCAGCGCTTTCGCAGCGTAGCGCACAACGGTGACCTGCGCTTGCCTTCCCTCCGCGCACTCTGAATACACACAGTCTCGGGCTCGCTCTGGGCACGGAGGAGCTCCCCAAGCGCAAACGTCAGGCGATTTCTCCCACACGGTAGCTCTCAGGGCTTAGAGCTGTGGCTGCTCCTCACCTTCCCTTGCGAGCGCTTTCACAGCCAAACGCACCCTGGGGATCTGCCCTTGCCTAGCCTCCCAGCGCTCCCGATACACACGCATTGTCAAGCTCTCGCTCACTCTCGGCAGAGAGACGTTCCCCAAGTGCAAACGTCCGGCGATTTCCCCACACTGTCGCTCTCAGGGCTTAGAGCTGTGGCTGCTCCTCACCTTCCCTTGCGAGCGCTTTCACAGCCAAGCGCACACGGGGCTCCGGGCTTGCCCGGCTCCTAATACTGCCCACCCTCTGTCTCACGATCGGCAGAGCCCTGCTCCAGCACTGCAAACATCCGGCGCTTTCTCCCGCACCCAAGGGGCCAGCACTGAAAGCTCATGCTGCTCCTCGCCTTCCCGTGCCAGCGCTTTCGCAGCACCAAGGCCTTAGAATTACGGGCTGGGAGAAATTGCCGGACGTGTGCACTTTGGGAGCTGGTCTCTGCCGAGAGTGAGGGGGAGCTTGAGAAAGTGTATTGGCAAGTGCCGGGAGGCAAGACAAGGGCAGATCCTCGGTGCGTGTTTAGCTGTGAAAGCGCTGGCAAAGCGAAGGTGAGGCCCAGCAACAGCACTAAGCCCTTAGACCTATTGTGCGGAGAAATCGCTGGCCTCTTGCGCTTCGGGAGCTGCTCTCTGCCGAGAGTGAGAGGGAGCTCGAGAACGCGTATTCGAAGGGCCTGGAGGAAAGGCGAGTGCGGTTCACCACTGTGCGCTACGCTGCGAAAGCGCTGGCAAGGCAAGGTGGGGAGCGGCAGGAACTTTCAGTGCTGGCGCTGTTGCCGTGGGAGAAATCGCCGGACGTTCGCAGTGTCGGAGCAGGGCTCTGCCGATCGCGCACAGCGGCGCTCCGTCCTTGCTTGACTCTGAACCCTGCCGACACTCGCTCTCGCTCTCACCATCGGCAGAGCCCGCCTCCGACACTGCAAACGTCCGGCGATTTCTCCCACGGCAAAGGTACCAGCGCGGAAAGCTCTCGCTCCTCCTCACCTTCCCTTGCCAGCGCTTTCGCAGCGTAGCGCACAACGGTGACTTGCGCTTGCCTTCCCTCCGCGCACTCTGAATACACACAGTCTCGGGCTCGCTCTGGGCACGGAGGAGCTCCCCAAGCGCAAACGTCAGGCGATTTCTCCCACACGGTAGCTCTCAGGGCTTAGAGCTGTGGCTGCTCCTCACCTTCCCTTGCGAGCGCTTTCACAGCCAAACGCACCCTGGGGATCTGCCCTTGCCTAGCCTCCCAGCGCTCCCGATACACACGCATTGTCAAGCTCTCGCTCACTCTCGGCAGAGAGACGTTCCCCAAGTGCAAACGTCCGGCGATTTCCCCACACTGTCGCTCTCAGGGCTTAGAGCTGTGGCTGCTCCTCACCTTCCCTTGCAAGCGCTTTCACAGCCAAGCGCACACGGGGCTCCGGGCTTGCCCGGCTCCTAATACTGCCCACCCTCTGTCTCACGATCGGCAGAGCCCTGCTCCAGCACTGCAAACATCCGGCGCTTTCTCCCGCACCCAAGGGGCCAGCACTGAAAGCTCATGCTGCTCCTCGCCTTCCCGTGCCAGCGCTTTCGCAGCACCAAGGCCTTAGAATTACGGGCTGGGAGAAATTGCCGGACGTGTGCACTTTGGGAGCTGGTCTCTGCCGAGAGTGAGGGGGAGCTTGAGAAAGTGTATTGGCAAGTGCCGGGAGGCAAGACAAGGGCAGATCCTCGGTGCGTGTTTAGCTGTGAAAGCGCTGGCAAAGCGAAGGTGAGGGCCAGCAACAGCACTAAGCCCTTAGACCTATTGTGCGGAGAAATCGCTGGCCTCTTGCGCTTCGGGAGCTGCTCTCTGCCGAGAGTGAGAGGGAGCTCGAGAACGCGTATTCGAAGGGCCTGGAGGAAAGGCGAGTGCGGTTCACCACTGTGCGCTACGCTGCGAAAGCGCTGGCAAGGCAAGGTGGGGAGCGGCAGGAACTTTCAGTGCTGGCGCTGTTGCCGTGGGAGAAATCGCCGGACGTTCGCAGTGTCGGAGCAGGGCTCTGCCGATCGCGCACAGCGGCGCTCCGTCCTTGCTTGACTCTGAACCCTGCCGACACTCGCTCTCGCTCTCACCATCGGCAGAGCCCGCCTCCGACACTGCAAACGTCCGGCGATTTCTCCCACGGCAAAGGTACCAGCGCGGAAAGCTCTCGCTCCTCCTCACCTTCCCTTGCCAGCGCTTTCGCAGCGTAGCGCACAACGGTGACCTGCGCTTGCCTTCCCTCCGCGCACTCTGAATACACACAGTCTCGGGCTCGCTCTGGGCACGGAGGAGCTCCCCAAGCGCAAACGTCAGGCGATTTCTCCCACACGGTAGCTCTCAGGGCTTAGAGCTGTGGCTGCTCCTCACCTTCCCTTGCGAGCGCTTTCACAGCCAAACGCACCCTGGGGATCTGCCCTTGCCTAGCCTCCCAGCGCTCCCGATACACACGCATTGTCAAGCTCTCGCTCACTCTCGGCAGAGAGACGTTCCCCATGTGCAAACGTCCGGCGATTTCCCCACACTGTCGCTCTCAGGGCTTAGAGCTGTGGCTGCTCCTCACCTTCCCTTGCGAGCGCTTTCACAGCCAAGCGCACACGGGGCTCCGGGCTTGCCCGGCTCCTAATACTGCCCACCCTCTGTCTCACGATCGGCAGAGCCCTGCTCCAGCACTGCAAACATCCGGCGCTTTCTCCCGCACCCAAGGGGCCAGCACTGAAAGCTCATGCTGCTCCTCGCCTTCCCGTGCCAGCGCTTTCGCAGCACCAAGGCCTTAGAATTACGGGCTGGGAGAAATTGCTGGACGTGTGCACTTTGGGAGCTGGTCTCTGCCGAGAGTGAGGGGGAGCTTGAGAAAGTGTATTGGCAAGTGCCGGGAGGCAAGACAAGGGCAGATCCTCGGTGCGTGTTTAGCTGTGAAAGCGCTGGCAAAGCGAAGGTGAGGGCCAGCAACAGCACTAAGCCCTTAGACCTATTGTGCGGAGAAATCGCTGGCCTCTTGCGCTTCGGGAGCTGCTCTCTGCCGAGAGTGAGAGGGAGCTCGAGAACGCGTATTCGAAGGGCCTGGAGGAAAGGCGAGTGCGGTTCACCACTGTGCGCTACGCTGCGAAAGCGCTGGCAAGGCAAGGTGGGGAGCGGCAGGAACTTTCAGTGCTGGCGCTGTTGCCGTGGGAGAAATCGCTGGACGTTCGCAGTGTCGGAGCAGGGCTCTGCCGATCGCGCACAGCGGCGCTCCGTCCTTGCTTGACTCTGAACCCTGCCGACGCTCGCTCTCGCTCTCACCATCGGCAGAGCCCGCCTCCGACACTGCAAACGTCCGGCGATTTCTCCCACGGCAAAGGTACCAGCGCGGAAAGCTCTCGCTCCTCCTCACCTTCCCTTGCCAGCGCTTTCGCAGCGTAGCGCACAACGGTGACCTGCGCTTGCCTTCCCTCCGCGCACTCTGAATACACACAGTCTCGGGCTCGCTCTGGGCACGGAGGAGCTCCCCAAGCGCAAACGTCAGGCGATTTCTCCCACACGGTAGCTCTCAGGGCTTAGAGCTGTGGCTGCTCCTCACCTTCCCTTGCGAGCGCTTTCACAGCCAAGCGCACACGGGGCTCCGGGCTTGCCCGGCTCCTAATACTGCCCACCCTCTGTCTCACGATCGGCAGAGCCCTGCTCCAGCACTGCAAACATCCGGCGCTTTCTCCCGCACCCAAGGGGCCAGCACTGAAAGCTCATGCTGCTCCTCGCCTTCCCGTGCCAGCGCTTTCGCAGCACCAAGGCCTTAGAATTACGGGCTGGGAGAAATTGCCGGACGTGTGCACTTTGGGAGCTGGTCTCTGCCGAGAGTGAGGGGGAGCTTGAGAAAGTGTATTGGCAAGTGCCGGGAGGCAAGACAAGGGCAGATCCTCGGTGCGTGTTTAGCTGTGAAAGCGCTGGCAAAGCGAAGGTGAGGCCCAGCAACAGCACTAAGCCCTTAGACCTATTGTGCGGAGAAATCGCTGGCCTCTTGCGCTTCGGGAGCTGCTCTCTGCCGAGAGTGAGAGGGAGCTCGAGAACGCGTATTCGAAGGGCCTGGAGGAAAGGCGAGTGCGGTTCACCACTGTGCGCTACGCTGCGAAAGCGCTGGCAAGGCAAGGTGGGGAGCGGCAGGAACTTTCAGTGCTGGCGCTGTTGCCGTGGGAGAAATCGCTGGACGTTCGCAGTGTCGGAGCAGGGCTCTGCCGATCGCGCACAGCGGCGCTCCGTCCTTGCTTGACTCTGAACCCTGCCGACACTCGCTCTCGCTCTCACCATCGGCAGAGCCCGCCTCCGACACTGCAAACGTCCGGCGATTTCTCCCACGGCAAAGGTACCAGCGCGGAAAGCTCTCGCTCCTCCTCACCTTCCCTTGCCAGCGCTTTCGCAGCGTAGCGCACAACGGTGACCTGCGCTTGCCTTCCCTCCGCGCACTCTGAATACACGCAGTCTCGGGCTCGCTCTGGGCACGGAGGAGCTCCCCAAGCGCAAACGTCAGGCGATTTCTCCCACACTGTCGCTCTCAGGGCTTAGAGCTGTGGCTGCTCCTCACCTTCCCTTGCGAGCGCTTTCACAGCCAAACGCACCCTGGGGATCTGCCCTTGCCTAGCCTCCCAGCGCTCCCGATACACACGCATTGTCAAGCTCTCGCTCACTCTCGGCAGAGAGACGTTCCCCATGTGCAAACGTCCGGCGATTTCCCCACACTGTCGCTCTCAGGGCTTAGAGCTGTGGCTGCTCCTCACCTTCCCTTGCGAGCGCTTTCACAGCCAAGCGCACACGGGGCTCCGGGCTTGCCCGGCTCCTAATACTGCCCACCCTCTGTCTCACGATCGGCAGAGCCCTGCTCCAGCACTGCAAACATCCGGCGCTTTCTCCCGCACCCAAGGGGCCAGCACTGAAAGCTCATGCTGCTCCTCGCCTTCCCGTGCCAGCGCTTTCGCAGCACCAAGGCCTTAGAATTACGGGCTGGGAGAAATTGCCGGACGTGTGCACTTTGGGAGCTGGTCTCTGCCGAGAGTGAGGGGGAGCTTGAGAAAGTGTATTGGCAAGTGCCGGGAGGCAAGACAAGGGCAGATCCTCGGTGCGTGTTTAGCTGTGAAAGCGCTGGCAAAGCGAAGGTGAGGCCCAGCAACAGCACTAAGCCCTTAGACCTATTGTGCGGAGAAATCGCTGGCCTCTTGCGCTTCGGGAGCTGCTCTCTGCCGAGAGTGAGAGGGAGCTCGAGAACGCGTATTCGAAGGGCCTGGAGGAAAGGCGAGTGCGGTTCACCACTGTGCGCTACGCTGCGAAAGCGCTGGCAAGGCAAGGTGGGGAGCGGCAGGAACTTTCAGTGCTGGCGCTGTTGCCGTGGGAGAAATCGCCGGACGTTCGCAGTGTCGGAGCAGGGCTCTGCCGATCGCGCACAGCGGCGCTCCGTCCTTGCTTGACTCTGAACCCTGCCGACACTCGCTCTCGCTCTCACCATCGGCAGAGCCCGCCTCCGACACTGCAAACGTCCGGCGATTTCTCCCACGGCAAAGGTACCAGCGCGGAAAGCTCTTGCTCCTCCTCACCTTCCCTTGCCAGCGCTTTCGCAGCGTAGCGCACAACGGTGACCTGCGCTTGCCTTCCCTCCGCGCACTCTGAATACACGCAGTCTCGGGCTCGCTCTGGGCACGGAGGAGCTCCCCAAGCGCAAACGTCAGGCGATTTCTCCCACACTGTCGCTCTCAGGGCTTAGAGCTGTGGCTGCTCCTCACCTTCCCTTGCGAGCGCTTTCACAGCCAAACGCACCCTGGGGATCTGCCCTTGCCTAGCCTCCCAGCGCTCCCGATACACACGCATTGTCAAGCTCTCGCTCACTCTCGGCAGAGAGACGTTCCCCAAGTGCAAACGTCCGGCGATTTCCCCACACTGTCGCTCTCAGGGCTTAGAGCTGTGGCTGCTCCTCACCTTCCCTTGCGAGCGCTTTCACAGCCAAGCGCACACGGTGCTCCGGGCTTGCCCGGCTCCTAATACTGCCCACCCTCTGTCTCACGATCGGCAGAGCCCTGCTCCAGCACTGCAAACATCCGGCGCTTTCTCCCGCACCCAAGGGGCCAGCACTGAAAGCTCATGCTGCTCCTCGCCTTCCCGTGCCAGCGCTTTCGCAGCACCAAGGCCTTAGAATTACGGGCTGGGAGAAATTGCCGGACGTGTGCACTTTGGGAGCTGGTCTCTGCCGAGAGTGAGGGGGAGCTTGAGAAAGTGTATTGGCAAGTGCCGGGAGGCAAGACAAGGGCAGATCCTCGGTGCGTGTTTAGCTGTGAAAGCGCTGGCAAAGCGAAGGTGAGGCCCAGCAACAGCACTAAGCCCTTAGACCTATTGTGCGGAGAAATCGCTGGCCTCTTGCGCTTCGGGAGCTGCTCTCTGCCGAGAGTGAGAGGGAGCTCGAGAACGCGTATTCGAAGGGCCTGGAGGAAAGGCGAGTGCGGTTCACCACTGTGCGCTACGCTGCGAAAGCGCTGGCAAGGCAAGGTGGGGAGCGGCAGGAACTTTCAGTGCTGGCGCTGTTGCCGTGGGAGAAATCGCCGGACGTTCGCAGTGTCGGAGCAGGGCTCTGCCGATCGCGCACAGCGGCGCTCCGTCCTTGCTTGACTCTGAACCCTGCCGACGCTCGCTCTCGCTCTCACCATCGGCAGAGCCCGCCTCCGACACTGCAAACGTCCAGCGATTTCTCCCACGGCAAAGGTACCAGCGCGGAAAGCTCTCGCTCCTCCTCACCTTCCCTTGCCAGCGCTTTCGCAGCGTAGCGCACAACGGTGACCTGCGCTTGCCTTCCCTCCGCGCACTCTGAATACACGCAGTCTCGGGCTCGCTCTGGGCACGGAGGAGCTCCCCAAGCGCAAACGTCAGGCGATTTCTCCCACACGGTAGCTCTCAGGGCTTAGAGCTGTGGCTGCTCCTCACCTTCCCTTGCCAGCGCTTTCACAGCCAAACGCACCCTGGGGATCTGCCCTTGCCTAGCCTCCCAGCGCTCCCGATACACACGCATTGTCAAGCTCTCGCTCACTCTCGGCAGAGAGACGTTCCCCAAGTGCAAACGTCCGGCGATTTCCCCACACTGTCGCTCTCAGGGCTTAGAGCTGTGGCTGCTCCTCACCTTCCCTTGCGAGCGCTTTCACAGCCAAGCGCACACGGGGCTCCGGGCTTGCCCGGCTCCTAATACTGCCCACCCTCTGTCTCACGATCGGCAGAGCCCTGCTCCAGCACTGCAAACATCCGGCGCTTTCTCCCGCACCCAAGGGGCCAGCACTGAAAGCTCATGCTGCTCCTCGCCTTCCCGTGCCAGCGCTTTCGCAGCACCAAGGCCTTAGAATTACGGGCTGGGAGAAATTGCCGGACGTGTGCACTTTGGGAGCTGGTCTCTGCCGAGAGTGAGGGGGAGCTTGAGAAAGTGTATTGGCAAGTGCCGGGAGGCAAGACAAGGGCAGATCCTCGGTGCGTGTTTAGCTGTGAAAGCGCTGGCAAAGCGAAGGTGAGGCCCAGCAACAGCACTAAGCCCTTAGACCTATTGTGCGGAGAAATCGCTGGCCTCTTGCGCTTCGGGAGCTGCTCTCTGCCGAGAGTGAGAGGGAGCTCGAGAACGCGTATTCGAAGGGCCTGGAGGAAAGGCGAGTGCGGTTCACCACTGTGCGCTACGCTGCGAAAGCGCTGGCAAGGCAAGGTGGGGAGCGGCAGGAACTTTCAGTGCTGGCGCTGTTGCCGTGGGAGAAATCGCTGGACGTTCGCAGTGTCGGAGCAGGGCTCTGCCGATCGCGCACAGCGGCGCTCCGTCCTTGCTTGACTCTGAACCCTGCCGACACTCGCTCTCGCTCTCACCGTCGGCAGAGCCCGCCTCCGACACTGCAAACGTCCAGCGATTTCTCCCACGGCAAAGGTACCAGCGCGGAAAGCTCTCGCTCCTCCTCACCTTCCCTTGCCAGCGCTTTCGCAGCGTAGCGCACAACGGTGACCTGCGCTTGCCTTCCCTCCGCGCACTCTGAATACACACAGTCTCGGGCTCGCTCTGGGCACGGAGGAGCTCCCCAAGCGCAAACGTCAGGCGATTTCTCCCACACGGTAGCTCTCAGGGCTTAGAGCTGTGGCTGCTCCTCACCTTCCCTTGCGAGCGCTTTCACAGCCAAACGCACCCTGGGGATCTGCCCTTGCCTAGCCTCCCAGCGCTCCCGATACACACGCATTGTCAAGCTCTCGCTCACTCTCGGCAGAGAGACGTTCCCCATGTGCAAACGTCCGGCGATTTCCCCACACTGTCGCTCTCAGGGCTTAGAGCTGTGGCTGCTCCTCACCTTCCCTTGCGAGCGCTTTCACAGCCAAGCGCACACGGGGCTCCGGGCTTGCCCGGCTCCTAATACTGCCCACCCTCTGTCTCACGATCGGCAGAGCCCTGCTCCAGCACTGCAAACATCCGGCGCTTTCTCCCGCACCCAAGGGGCCAGCACTGAAAGCTCATGCTGCTCCTCGCCTTCCCGTGCCAGCGCTTTCGCAGCACCAAGGCCTTAGAATTACGGGCTGGGAGAAATTGCCGGACGTGTGCACTTTGGGAGCTGGTCTCTGCCGAGAGTGAGGGGGAGCTTGAGAAAGTGTATTGGCAAGTGCCGGGAGGCAAGACAAGGGCAGATCCTCGGTGCGTGTTTAGCTGTGAAAGCGCTGGCAAAGCGAAGGTGAGGGCCAGCAACAGCACTAAGCCCTTAGACCTATTGTGCGGAGAAATCGCTGGCCTCTTGCGCTTCGGGAGCTGCTCTCTGCCGAGAGTGAGAGGGAGCTCGAGAACGCGTATTCGAAGGGCCTGGAGGAAAGGCGAGTGCGGTTCACCACTGTGCGCTACGCTGCGAAAGCGCTGGCAAGGCAAGGTGGGGAGCGGCAGGAACTTTCAGTGCTGGCGCTGTTGCCGTGGGAGAAATCGCCGGACGTTCGCAGTGTCGGAGCAGGGCTCTGCCGATCGCGCACAGCGGCGCTCCGTCCTTGCTTGACTCTGAACCCTGCCGACACTCGCTCTCGCTCTCACCATCGGCAGAGCCCGCCTCCGACACTGCAAACGTCCGGCGATTTCTCCCACGGCAAAGGTACCAGCGCGGAAAGCTCTCGCTCCTCCTCACCTTCCCTTGCCAGCGCTTTCGCAGCGTAGCGCACAACGGTGACCTGCGCTTGCCTTCCCTCCGCGCACTCTGAATACACACAGTCTCGGGCTCGCTCTGGGCACGGAGGAGCTCCCCAAGCGCAAACGTCAGGCGATTTCTCCCACACGGTAGCTCTCAGGGCTTAGAGCTGTGGCTGCTCCTCACCTTCCCTTGCGAGCGCTTTCACAGCCAAGCGCACACGGGGCTCCGGGCTTGCCCGGCTCCTAATACTGCCCACCCTCTGTCTCACGATCGGCAGAGCCCTGCTCCAGCACTGCAAACATCCGGCGCTTTCTCCCGCACCCAAGGGGCCAGCACTGAAAGCTCATGCTGCTCCTCGCCTTCCCGTGCCAGCGCTTTCGCAGCACCAAGGCCTTAGAATTACGGGCTGGGAGAAATTGCCGGACGTGTGCACTTTGGGAGCTGGTCTCTGCCGAGAGTGAGGGGGAGCTTGAGAAAGTGTATTGGCAAGTGCCGGGAGGCAAGACAAGGGCAGATCCTCGGTGCGTGTTTAGCTGTGAAAGCGCTGGCAAAGCGAAGGTGAGGCCCAGCAACAGCACTAAGCCCTTAGACCTATTGTGCGGAGAAATCGCTGGCCTCTTGCGCTTCGGGAGCTGCTCTCTGCCGAGAGTGAGAGGGAGCTCGAGAACGCGTATTCGAAGGGCCTGGAGGAAAGGCGAGTGCGGTTCACCACTGTGCGCTACGCTGCGAAAGCGCTGGCAAGGCAAGGTGGGGAGCGGCAGGAACTTTCAGTGCTGGCGCTGTTGCCGTGGGAGAAATCGCCGGACGTTCGCAGTGTCGGAGCAGGGCTCTGCCGATCGCGCACAGCGGCGCTCCGTCCTTGCTTGACTCTGAACCCTGCCGACACTCGCTCTCGCTCTCACCATCGGCAGAGCCCGCCTCCGACACTGCAAACGTCCAGCGATTTCTCCCACGGCAAAGGTACCAGCGCGGAAAGCTCTCGCTCCTCCTCACCTTCCCTTGCCAGCGCTTTCGCAGCGTAGCGCACAACGGTGACCTGCGCTTGCCTTCCCTCCGCGCACTCTGAATACACACAGTCTCGGGCTCGCTCTGGGCACGGAGGAGCTCCCCAAGCGCAAACGTCAGGCGATTTCTCCCACACGGTAGCTCTCAGGGCTTAGAGCTGTGGCTGCTCCTCACCTTCCCTTGCGAGCGCTTTCACAGCCAAGCGCACACGGGGCTCCGGGCTTGCCCGGCTCCTAATACTGCCCACCCTCTGTCTCACGATCGGCAGAGCCCTGCTCCAGCACTGCAAACATCCGGCGCTTTCTCCCGCACCCAAGGGGCCAGCACTGAAAGCTCATGCTGCTCCTCGCCTTCCCGTGCCAGCGCTTTCGCAGCACCAAGGCCTTAGAATTACGGGCTGGGAGAAATTGCCGGACGTGTGCACTTTGGGAGCTGGTCTCTGCCGAGAGTGAGGGGGAGCTTGAGAAAGTGTATTGGCAAGTGCCGGGAGGCAAGACAAGGGCAGATCCTCGGTGCGTGTTTAGCTGTGAAAGCGCTGGCAAAGCGAAGGTGAGGCCCAGCAACAGCACTAAGCCCTTAGACCTATTGTGCGGAGAAATCGCTGGCCTCTTGCGCTTCGGGAGCTGCTCTCTGCCGAGAGTGAGAGGGCGCTCGAGAACGCGTATTCGAAGGGCCTGGAGGAAAGGCGAGTGCGGTTCACCACTGTGCGCTACGCTGCGAAAGCGCTGGCAAGGCAAGGTGGGGAGCGGCAGGAACTTTCAGTGCTGGCGCTGTTGCCGTGGGAGAAATCGCTGGACGTTCGCAGTGTCGGAGCAGGGCTCTGCCGATCGCGCACAGCGGCGCTCCGTCCTTGCTTGACTCTGAACCCTGCCGACACTCGCTCTCGCTCTCACCATCGGCAGAGCCCGCCTCCGACACTGCAAACGTCCGGCGATTTCTCCCACGGCAAAGGTACCAGCGCGGAAAGCTCTCGCTCCTCCTCACCTTCCCTTGCCAGCGCTTTCGCAGCGTAGCGCACAACGGTGACCTGCGCTTGCCTTCCCTCCGCGCACTCTGAATACACACAGTCTCGGGCTCGCTCTGGGCACGGAGGAGCTCCCCAAGCGCAAACGTCAGGCGATTTCTCCCACACGGTAGCTCTCAGGGCTTAGAGCTGTGGCTGCTCCTCACCTTCCCTTGCGAGCGCTTTCACAGCCAAACGCACCCTGGGGATCTGCCCTTGCCTAGCCTCCCAGCGCTCCCGATACACACGCATTGTCAAGCTCTCGCTCACTCTCGGCAGAGAGACGTTCCCCAAGTGCAAACGTCCGGCGATTTCCCCACACTGTCGCTCTCAGGGCTTAGAGCTGTGGCTGCTCCTCACCTTCCCTTGCGAGCGCTTTCACAGCCAAGCGCACACGGGGCTCCGGGCTTGCCCGGCTCCTAATACTGCCCACCCTCTGTCTCACGATCGGCAGAGCCCTGCTCCAGCACTGCAAACATCCGGCGCTTTCTCCCGCACCCAAGGGGCCAGCACTGAAAGCTCATGCTGCTCCTCGCCTTCCCGTGCCAGCGCTTTCGCAGCACCAAGGCCTTAGAATTACGGGCTGGGAGAAATTGCCGGACGTGTGCACTTTGGGAGCTGGTCTCTGCCGAGAGTGAGGGGGAGCTTGAGAAAGTGTATTGGCAAGTGCCGGGAGGCAAGACAAGGGCAGATCCTCGGTGCGTGTTTAGCTGTGAAAGCGCTGGCAAAGCGAAGGTGAGGCCCAGCAACAGCACTAAGCCCTTAGACCTATTGTGCGGAGAAATCGCTGGCCTCTTGCGCTTCGGGAGCTGCTCTCTGCCGAGAGTGAGAGGGAGCTCGAGAACGCGTATTCGAAGGGCCTGGAGGAAAGGCGAGTGCGGTTCACCACTGTGCGCTACGCTGCGAAAGCGCTGGCAAGGCAAGGTGGGGAGCGGCAGGAACTTTCAGTGCTGGCGCTGTTGCCGTGGGAGAAATCGCCGGACGTTCGCAGTGTCGGAGCAGGGCTCTGCCGATCGCGCACAGCGGCGCTCCGTCCTTGCTTGACTCTGAACCCTGCCGACACTCGCTCTCGCTCTCACCATCGGCAGAGCCCGCCTCCGACACTGCAAACGTCCGGCGATTTCTCCCACGGCAAAGGTACCAGCGCGGAAAGCTCTCGCTCCTCCTCACCTTCCCTTGCCAGCGCTTTCGCAGCGTAGCGCACAACGGTGACTTGCGCTTGCCTTCCCTCCGCGCACTCTGAATACACACAGTCTCGGGCTCGCTCTGGGCACGGAGGAGCTCCCCAAGCGCAAACGTCAGGCGATTTCTCCCACACGGTAGCTCTCAGGGCTTAGAGCTGTGGCTGCTCCTCACCTTCCCTTGCGAGCGCTTTCACAGCCAAACGCACCCTGGGGATCTGCCCTTGCCTAGCCTCCCAGCGCTCCCGATACACACGCATTGTCAAGCTCTCGCTCACTCTCGGCAGAGAGACGTTCCCCAAGTGCAAACGTCCGGCGATTTCCCCACACTGTCGCTCTCAGGGCTTAGAGCTGTGGCTGCTCCTCACCTTCCCTTGCAAGCGCTTTCACAGCCAAGCGCACACGGGGCTCCGGGCTTGCCCGGCTCCTAATACTGCCCACCCTCTGTCTCACGATCGGCAGAGCCCTGCTCCAGCACTGCAAACATCCGGCGCTTTCTCCCGCACCCAAGGGGCCAGCACTGAAAGCTCATGCTGCTCCTCGCCTTCCCGTGCCAGCGCTTTCGCAGCACCAAGGCCTTAGAATTACGGGCTGGGAGAAATTGCCGGACGTGTGCACTTTGGGAGCTGGTCTCTGCCGAGAGTGAGGGGGAGCTTGAGAAAGTGTATTGGCAAGTGCCGGGAGGCAAGACAAGGGCAGATCCTCGGTGCGTGTTTAGCTGTGAAAGCGCTGGCAAAGCGAAGGTGAGGGCCAGCAACAGCACTAAGCCCTTAGACCTATTGTGCGGAGAAATCGCTGGCCTCTTGCGCTTCGGGAGCTGCTCTCTGCCGAGAGTGAGAGGGAGCTCGAGAACGCGTATTCGAAGGGCCTGGAGGAAAGGCGAGTGCGGTTCACCACTGTGCGCTACGCTGCGAAAGCGCTGGCAAGGCAAGGTGGGGAGCGGCAGGAACTTTCAGTGCTGGCGCTGTTGCCGTGGGAGAAATCGCCGGACGTTCGCAGTGTCGGAGCAGGGCTCTGCCGATCGCGCACAGCGGCGCTCCGTCCTTGCTTGACTCTGAACCCTGCCGACACTCGCTCTCGCTCTCACCATCGGCAGAGCCCGCCTCCGACACTGCAAACGTCCGGCGATTTCTCCCACGGCAAAGGTACCAGCGCGGAAAGCTCTCGCTCCTCCTCACCTTCCCTTGCCAGCGCTTTCGCAGCGTAGCGCACAACGGTGACCTGCGCTTGCCTTCCCTCCGCGCACTCTGAATACACACAGTCTCGGGCTCGCTCTGGGCACGGAGGAGCTCCCCAAGCGCAAACGTCAGGCGATTTCTCCCACACGGTAGCTCTCAGGGCTTAGAGCTGTGGCTGCTCCTCACCTTCCCTTGCGAGCGCTTTCACAGCCAAACGCACCCTGGGGATCTGCCCTTGCCTAGCCTCCCAGCGCTCCCGATACACACGCATTGTCAAGCTCTCGCTCACTCTCGGCAGAGAGACGTTCCCCATGTGCAAACGTCCGGCGATTTCCCCACACTGTCGCTCTCAGGGCTTAGAGCTGTGGCTGCTCCTCACCTTCCCTTGCGAGCGCTTTCACAGCCAAGCGCACACGGGGCTCCGGGCTTGCCCGGCTCCTAATACTGCCCACCCTCTGTCTCACGATCGGCAGAGCCCTGCTCCAGCACTGCAAACATCCGGCGCTTTCTCCCGCACCCAAGGGGCCAGCACTGAAAGCTCATGCTGCTCCTCGCCTTCCCGTGCCAGCGCTTTCGCAGCACCAAGGCCTTAGAATTACGGGCTGGGAGAAATTGCTGGACGTGTGCACTTTGGGAGCTGGTCTCTGCCGAGAGTGAGGGGGAGCTTGAGAAAGTGTATTGGCAAGTGCCGGGAGGCAAGACAAGGGCAGATCCTCGGTGCGTGTTTAGCTGTGAAAGCGCTGGCAAAGCGAAGGTGAGGGCCAGCAACAGCACTAAGCCCTTAGACCTATTGTGCGGAGAAATCGCTGGCCTCTTGCGCTTCGGGAGCTGCTCTCTGCCGAGAGTGAGAGGGAGCTCGAGAACGCGTATTCGAAGGGCCTGGAGGAAAGGCGAGTGCGGTTCACCACTGTGCGCTACGCTGCGAAAGCGCTGGCAAGGCAAGGTGGGGAGCGGCAGGAACTTTCAGTGCTGGCGCTGTTGCCGTGGGAGAAATCGCTGGACGTTCGCAGTGTCGGAGCAGGGCTCTGCCGATCGCGCACAGCGGCGCTCCGTCCTTGCTTGACTCTGAACCCTGCCGACGCTCGCTCTCGCTCTCACCATCGGCAGAGCCCGCCTCCGACACTGCAAACGTCCGGCGATTTCTCCCACGGCAAAGGTACCAGCGCGGAAAGCTCTCGCTCCTCCTCACCTTCCCTTGCCAGCGCTTTCGCAGCGTAGCGCACAACGGTGACCTGCGCTTGCCTTCCCTCCGCGCACTCTGAATACACACAGTCTCGGGCTCGCTCTGGGCACGGAGGAGCTCCCCAAGCGCAAACGTCAGGCGATTTCTCCCACACGGTAGCTCTCAGGGCTTAGAGCTGTGGCTGCTCCTCACCTTCCCTTGCGAGCGCTTTCACAGCCAAACGCACCCTGGGGATCTGCCCTTGCCTAGCCTCCCAGCGCTCCCGATACACACGCATTGTCAAGCTCTCGCTCACTCTCGGCAGAGAGACGTTCCCCAAGTGCAAACGTCCGGCGATTTCCCCACACTGTCGCTCTCAGGGCTTAGAGCTGTGGCTGCTCCTCACCTTCCCTTGCGAGCGCTTTCACAGCCAAGCGCACACGGGGCTCCGGGCTTGCCCGGCTCCTAATACTGCCCACCCTCTGTCTCACGATCGGCAGAGCCCTGCTCCAGCACTGCAAACATCCGGCGCTTTCTCCCGCACCCAAGGGGCCAGCACTGAAAGCTCATGCTGCTCCTCGCCTTCCCGTGCCAGCGCTTTCGCAGCACCAAGGCCTTAGAATTACGGGCTGGGAGAAATTGCCGGACGTGTGCACTTTGGGAGCTGGTCTCTGCCGAGAGTGAGGGGGAGCTTGAGAAAGTGTATTGGCAAGTGCCGGGAGGCAAGACAAGGGCAGATCCTCGGTGCGTGTTTAGCTGTGAAAGCGCTGGCAAAGCGAAGGTGAGGCCCAGCAACAGCACTAAGCCCTTAGACCTATTGTGCGGAGAAATCGCTGGCCTCTTGCGCTTCGGGAGCTGCTCTCTGCCGAGAGTGAGAGGGAGCTCGAGAACGCGTATTCGAAGGGCCTGGAGGAAAGGCGAGTGCGGTTCACCACTGTGCGCTACGCTGCGAAAGCGCTGGCAAGGCAAGGTGGGGAGCGGCAGGAACTTTCAGTGCTGGCGCTGTTGCCGTGGGAGAAATCGCCGGACGTTCGCAGTGTCGGAGCAGGGCTCTGCCGATCGCGCACAGCGGCGCTCCGTCCTTGCTTGACTCTGAACCCTGCCGACACTCGCTCTCGCTCTCACCATCGGCAGAGCCCGCCTCCGACACTGCAAACGTCCGGCGATTTCTCCCACGGCAAAGGTACCAGCGCGGAAAGCTCTCGCTCCTCCTCACCTTCCCTTGCCAGCGCTTTCGCAGCGTAGCGCACAACGGTGACTTGCGCTTGCCTTCCCTCCGCGCACTCTGAATACACACAGTCTCGGGCTCGCTCTGGGCACGGAGGAGCTCCCCAAGCGCAAACGTCAGGCGATTTCTCCCACACGGTAGCTCTCAGGGCTTAGAGCTGTGGCTGCTCCTCACCTTCCCTTGCGAGCGCTTTCACAGCCAAACGCACCCTGGGGATCTGCCCTTGCCTAGCCTCCCAGCGCTCCCGATACACACGCATTGTCAAGCTCTCGCTCACTCTCGGCAGAGAGACGTTCCCCAAGTGCAAACGTCCGGCGATTTCCCCACACTGTCGCTCTCAGGGCTTAGAGCTGTGGCTGCTCCTCACCTTCCCTTGCGAGCGCTTTCACAGCCAAGCGCACACGGGGCTCCGGGCTTGCCCGGCTCCTAATACTGCCCACCCTCTGTCTCACGATCGGCAGAGCCCTGCTCCAGCACTGCAAACATCCGGCGCTTTCTCCCGCACCCAAGGGGCCAGCACTGAAAGCTCATGCTGCTCCTCGCCTTCCCGTGCCAGCGCTTTCGCAGCACCAAGGCCTTAGAATTACGGGCTGGGAGAAATTGCCGGACGTGTGCACTTTGGGAGCTGGTCTCTGCCGAGAGTGAGGGGGAGCTTGAGAAAGTGTATTGGCAAGTGCCGGGAGGCAAGACAAGGGCAGATCCTCGGTGCGTGTTTAGCTGTGAAAGCGCTGGCAAAGCGAAGGTGAGGGCCAGCAACAGCACTAAGCCCTTAGACCTATTGTGCGGAGAAATCGCTGGCCTCTTGCGCTTCGGGAGCTGCTCTCTGCCGAGAGTGAGAGGGAGCTCGAGAACGCGTATTCGAAGGGCCTGGAGGAAAGGCGAGTGCGGTTCACCACTGTGCGCTACGCTGCGAAAGCGCTGGCAAGGCAAGGTGGGGAGCGGCAGGAACTTTCAGTGCTGGCGCTGTTGCCGTGGGAGAAATCGCCGGACGTTCGCAGTGTCGGAGCAGGGCTCTGCCGATCGCGCACAGCGGCGCTCCGTCCTTGCTTGACTCTGAACCCTGCCGACACTCGCTCTCGCTCTCACCATCGGCAGAGCCCGCCTCCGACACTGCAAACGTCCGGCGATTTCTCCCACGGCAAAGGTACCAGCGCGGAAAGCTCTCGCTCCTCCTCACCTTCCCTTGCCAGCGCTTTCGCAGCGTAGCGCACAACGGTGACCTGCGCTTGCCTTCCCTCCGCGCACTCTGAATACACACAGTCTCGGGCTCGCTCTGGGCACGGAGGAGCTCCCCAAGCGCAAACGTCAGGCGATTTCTCCCACACGGTAGCTCTCAGGGCTTAGAGCTGTGGCTGCTCCTCACCTTCCCTTGCGAGCGCTTTCACAGCCAAACGCACCCTGGGGATCTGCCCTTGCCTAGCCTCCCAGCGCTCCCGATACACACGCATTGTCAAGCTCTCGCTCACTCTCGGCAGAGAGACGTTCCCCATGTGCAAACGTCCGGCGATTTCCCCACACTGTCGCTCTCAGGGCTTAGAGCTGTGGCTGCTCCTCACCTTCCCTTGCGAGCGCTTTCACAGCCAAGCGCACACGGGGCTCCGGGCTTGCCCGGCTCCTAATACTGCCCACCCTCTGTCTCACGATCGGCAGAGCCCTGCTCCAGCACTGCAAACATCCGGCGCTTTCTCCCGCACCCAAGGGGCCAGCACTGAAAGCTCATGCTGCTCCTCGCCTTCCCGTGCCAGCGCTTTCGCAGCACCAAGGCCTTAGAATTACGGGCTGGGAGAAATTGCCGGACGTGTGCACTTTGGGAGCTGGTCTCTGCCGAGAGTGAGGGGGAGCTTGAGAAAGTGTATTGGCAAGTGCCGGGAGGCAAGACAAGGGCAGATCCTCGGTGCGTGTTTAGCTGTGAAAGCGCTGGCAAAGCGAAGGTGAGGGCCAGCAACAGCACTAAGCCCTTAGACCTATTGTGCGGAGAAATCGCTGGCCTCTTGCGCTTCGGGAGCTGCTCTCTGCCGAGAGTGAGAGGGAGCTCGAGAACGCGTATTCGAAGGGCCTGGAGGAAAGGCGAGTGCGGTTCACCACTGTGCGCTACGCTGCGAAAGCGCTGGCAAGGCAAGGTGGGGAGCGGCAGGAACTTTCAGTGCTGGCGCTGTTGCCGTGGGAGAAATCGCGGGACGTTCGCAGTGTCGGAGCAGGGCTCTGCCGATCGCGCACAGCGGCGCTCCGTCCTTGCTTGACTCTGAACCCTGCCGACGCTCGCTCTCGCTCTCACCATCGGCAGAGCCCGCCTCCGACACTGCAAACGTCCGGCGATTTCTCCCACGGCAAAGGTACCAGCGCGGAAAGCTCTCGCTCCTCCTCACCTTCCCTTGCCAGCGCTTTCGCAGCGTAGCGCACAACGGTGACCTGCGCTTGCCTTCCCTCCGCGCACTCTGAATACACACAGTCTCGGGCTCGCTCTGGGCACGGAGGAGCTCCCCAAGCGCAAACGTCAGGCGATTTCTCCCACACGGTAGCTCTCAGGGCTTAGAGCTGTGGCTGCTCCTCACCTTCCCTTGCGAGCGCTTTCACAGCCAAACGCACCCTGGGGATCTGCCCTTGCCTAGCCTCCCAGCGCTCCCGATACACACGCATTGTCAAGCTCTCGCTCACTCTCGGCAGAGAGACGTTCCCCAAGTGCAAACGTCCGGCGATTTCCCCACACTGTCGCTCTCAGGGCTTAGAGCTGTGGCTGCTCCTCACCTTCCCTTGCGAGCGCTTTCACAGCCAAGCGCACACGGGGCTCCGGGCTTGCCCGGCTCCTAATACTGCCCGCCCTCTGTCTCACGATCGGCAGAGCCCTGCTCCAGCACTGCAAACATCCAGCGCTTTCTCCCGCACCCAAGGGGCCAGCACTGAAAGCTCATGCTGCTCCTCGCCTTCCCGTGCCAGCGCTTTCGCAGCACCAAGGCCTTAGAATTACGGGCTGGGAGAAATTGCCGGACGTGTGCACTTTGGGAGCTGGTCTCTGCCGAGAGTGAGGGGGAGCTTGAGAAAGTGTATTGGCAAGTGCCGGGAGGCAAGACAAGGGCAGATCCTCGGTGCGTGTTTAGCTGTGAAAGCGCTGGCAAAGCGAAGGTGAGGGCCAGCAACAGCACTAAGCCCTTAGACCTATTGTGCGGAGAAATCGCTGGCCTCTTGCGCTTCGGGAGCTGCTCTCTGCCGAGAGTGAGAGGGAGCTCGAGAACGCGTATTCGAAGGGCCTGGAGGAAAGGCGAGTGCGGTTCACCACTGTGCGCTACGCTGCGAAAGCGCTGGCAAGGCAAGGTGGGGAGCGGCAGGAACTTTCAGTGCTGGCGCTGTTGCCGTGGGAGAAATCGCCGGACGTTCGCAGTGTCGGAGCAGGGCTCTGCCGATCGCACACAGCGGCGCTCCGTCCTTGCTTGACTCTGAACCCTGCCGACGCTCGCTCTCGCTCTCACCATCGGCAGAGCCCGCCTCCGACACTGCAAACGTCCAGCGATTTCTCCCACGGCAAAGGTACCAGCGCGGAAAGCTCTCGCTCCTCCTCACCTTCCCTTGCCAGCGCTTTCGCAGCGTAGCGCACAACGGTGACCTGCGCTTGCCTTCCCTCCGCGCACTCTGAATACACACAGTCTCGGGCTCGCTCTGGGCACGGAGGAGCTCCCCAAGCGCAAACGTCAGGCGATTTCTCCCACACGGTAGCTCTCAGGGCTTAGAGCTGTGGCTGCTCCTCACCTTCCCTTGCGAGCGCTTTCACAGCCAAACGCACCCTGGGGATCTGCCCTTGCCTAGCCTCCCAGCGCTCCCGATACACACGCATTGTCAAGCTCTCGCTCACTCTCGGCAGAGAGACGTTCCCCAAGTGCAAACGTCCGGCGATTTCCCCACACTGTCGCTCTCAGGGCTTAGAGCTGTGGCTGCTCCTCACCTTCCCTTGCGAGCGCTTTCACAGCCAAGCGCACACGGGGCTCCGGGCTTGCCCGGCTCCTAATACTGCCCACCCTCTGTCTCACGATCGGCAGAGCCCTGCTCCAGCACTGCAAACATCCGGCGCTTTCTCCCGCACCCAAGGGGCCAGCACTGAAAGCTCATGCTGCTCCTCGCCTTCCCGTGCCAGCGCTTTCGCAGCACCAAGGCCTTAGAATTACGGGCTGGGAGAAATTGCCGGACGTGTGCACTTTGGGAGCTGGTCTCTGCCGAGAGTGAGGGGGAGCTTGAGAAAGTGTATTGGCAAGTGCCGGGAGGCAAGACAAGGGCAGATCCTCGGTGCGTGTTTAGCTGTGAAAGCGCTGGCAAAGCGAAGGTGAGGCCCAGCAACAGCACTAAGCCCTTAGACCTATTGTGCGGAGAAATCGCTGGCCTCTTGCGCTTCGGGAGCTGCTCTCTGCCGAGAGTGAGAGGGAGCTCGAGAACGCGTATTCGAAGGGCCTGGAGGAAAGGCGAGTGCGGTTCACCACTGTGCGCTACGCTGCGAAAGCGCTGGCAAGGCAAGGTGGGGAGCGGCAGGAACTTTCAGTGCTGGCGCTGTTGCCGTGGGAGAAATCGCCGGACGTTCGCAGTGTCGGAGCAGGGCTCTGCCGATCGCGCACAGCGGCGCTCCGTCCTTGCTTGACTCTGAACCCTGCCGACGCTCGCTCTCGCTCTCACCATCGGCAGAGCCCGCCTCCGACACTGCAAACGTCCAGCGATTTCTCCCACGGCAAAGGTACCAGCGCGGAAAGCTCTCGCTCCTCCTCACCTTCCCTTGCCAGCGCTTTCGCAGCGTAGCGCACAACGGTGACCTGCGCTTGCCTTCCCTCCGCGCACTCTGAATACACGCAGTCTCGGGCTCGCTCTGGGCACGGAGGAGCTCCCCAAGCGCAAACGTCAGGCGATTTCTCCCACACGGTAGCTCTCAGGGCTTAGAGCTGTGGCTGCTCCTCACCTTCCCTTGCGAGCGCTTTCACAGCCAAACGCACCCTGGGGATCTGCCCTTGCCTAGCCTCCCAGCGCTCCCGATACACACGCATTGTCAAGCTCTCGCTCACTCTCGGCAGAGAGACGTTCCCCAAGTGCAAACGTCCGGCGATTTCCCCACACTGTCGCTCTCAGGGCTTAGAGCTGTGGCTGCTCCTCACCTTCCCTTGCGAGCGCTTTCACAGCCAAGCGCACACGGGGCTCCGGGCTTGCCCGGCTCCTAATACTGCCCACCCTCTGTCTCACGATCGGCAGAGCCCTGCTCCAGCACTGCAAACATCCGGCGCTTTCTCCCGCACCCAAGGGGCCAGCACTGAAAGCTCATGCTGCTCCTCGCCTTCCCGTGCCAGCGCTTTCGCAGCACCAAGGCCTTAGAATTACGGGCTGGGAGAAATTGCCGGACGTGTGCACTTTGGGAGCTGGTCTCTGCCGAGAGTGAGGGGGAGCTTGAGAAAGTGTATTGGCAAGTGCCGGGAGGCAAGACAAGGGCAGATCCTCGGTGCGTGTTTAGCTGTGAAAGCGCTGGCAAAGCGAAGGTGAGGCCCAGCAACAGCACTAAGCCCTTAGACCTATTGTGCGGAGAAATCGCTGGCCTCTTGCGCTTCGGGAGCTGCTCTCTGCCGAGAGTGAGAGGGAGCTCGAGAACGCGTATTCGAAGGGCCTGGAGGAAAGGCGAGTGCGGTTCACCACTGTGCGCTACGCTGCGAAAGCGCTGGCAAGGCAAGGTGGGGAGCGGCAGGAACTTTCAGTGCTGGCGCTGTTGCCGTGGGAGAAATCGCCGGACGTTCGCAGTGTCGGAGCAGGGCTCTGCCGATCGCGCACAGCGGCGCCCCGTCCTTGCTTGACTCTGAACCCTGCCGACGCTCGCTCTCGCTCTCACCATCGGCAGAGCCCGCCTCCGACACTGCAAACGTCCAGCGATTTCTCCCACGGCAAAGGTACCAGCGCGGAAAGCTCTCGCTCCTCCTCACCTTCCCTTGCCAGCGCTTTCGCAGCGTAGCGCACAATGGTGACCTGCGCTTGCCATCCCTCCGCGCACTCTGAATACACGCAGTCTCGGGCTTGCTCTGGGCACGGAGGAGCTCCCCAAGCGCAAACGTCAGGCGATTTCTCCCACACGGTAGCTCTCAGGGCTTAGAGCTGTGGCTGCTCCTCACCTTCCCTTGCGAGCGCTTTCACAGCCAAACGCACCCTGGGGATCTGCCCTTGCCTAGCCTCCCAGCGCTCCCGATACACACGCATTGTCAAGCTCTCGCTCACTCTCGGCAGAGAGACGTTCCCCAAGTGCAAACGTCCGGCGATTTCCCCACACTGTCGCTCTCAGGGCTTAGAGCTGTGGCTGCTCCTCACCTTCCCTTGCGAGCGCTTTCACAGCCAAGCGCACACGGGGCTCCGGGCTTGCCCGGCTCCTAATACTGCCCACCCTCTGTCTCACGATCGGCAGAGCCCTGCTCCAGCACTGCAAACATCCGGCGCTTTCTCCCGCACCCAAGGGGCCAGCACTGAAAGCTCATGCTGCTCCTCGCCTTCCCGTGCCAGCGCTTTCGCAGCACCAAGGCCTTAGAATTACGGGCTGGGAGAAATTGCCGGACGTGTGCACTTTGGGAGCTGGTCTCTGCCGAGAGTGAGGGGGAGCTTGAGAAAGTGTATTGGCAAGTGCCGGGAGGCAAGACAAGGGCAGATCCTCGGTGCGTGTTTAGCTGTGAAAGCGCTGGCAAAGCGAAGGTGAGGCCCAGCAACAGCACTAAGCCCTTAGACCTATTGTGCGGAGAAATCGCTGGCCTCTTGCGCTTCGGGAGCTGCTCTCTGCCGAGAGTGAGAGGGAGCTCGAGAACGCGTATTCGAAGGGCCTGGAGGAAAGGCGAGTGCGGTTCACCACTGTGCGCTACGCTGCGAAAGCGCTGGCAAGGCAAGGTGGGGAGCGGCAGGAACTTTCAGTGCTGGCGCTGTTGCCGTGGGAGAAATCGCCGGACGTTCGCAGTGTCGGAGCAGGGCTCTGCCGATCGCGCACAGCGGCGCTCCGTCCTTGCTTGACTCTGAACCCTGCCGACACTCGCTCTCGCTCTCACCATCGGCAGAGCCCGCCTCCGACACTGCAAACGTCCGGCGATTTCTCCCACGGCAAAGGTACCAGCGCGGAAAGCTCTCGCTCCTCCTCACCTTCCCTTGCCAGCGCTTTCGCAGCGTAGCGCACAACGGTGACCTGCGCTTGCCTTCCCTCCGCGCACTCTGAATACACGCAGTCTCGGGCTCGCTCTGGGCACGGAGGAGCTCCCCAAGCGCAAACGTCAGGCGATTTCTCCCACACGGTAGCTCTCAGGGCTTAGAGCTGTGGCTGCTCCTCACCTTCCCTTGCGAGCGCTTTCACAGCCAAACGCACCCTGGGGATCTGCCCTTGCCTAGCCTCCCAGCGCTCCCGATACACACGCATTGTCAAGCTCTCGCTCACTCTCGGCAGAGAGACGTTCCCCAAGTGCAAACGTCCGGCGATTTCCCCACACTGTCGCTCTCAGGGCTTAGAGCTGTGGCTGCTCCTCACCTTCCCTTGCGAGCGCTTTCACAGCCAAGCGCACACGGGGCTCCGGGCTTGCCCGGCTCCTAATACTGCCCGCCCTCTGTCTCACGATCGGCAGAGCCCTGCTCCAGCACTGCAAACATCCGGCGCTTTCTCCCGCACCCAAGGGGCCAGCACTGAAAGCTCATGCTGCTCCTCGCCTTCCCGTGCCAGCGCTTTCGCAGCACCAAGGCCTTAGAATTACGGGCTGGGAGAAATTGCCGGACGTGTGCACTTTGGGAGCTGGTCTCTGCCGAGAGTGAGGGGGAGCTTGAGAAAGTGTATTGGCAAGTGCCGGGAGGCAAGACAAGGGCAGATCCTCGGTGCGTGTTTAGCTGTGAAAGCGCTGGCAAAGCGAAGGTGAGGCCCAGCAACAGCACTAAGCCCTTAGACCTATTGTGCGGAGAAATCGCTGGCCTCTTGCGCTTCGGGAGCTGCTCTCTGCCGAGAGTGAGAGGGAGCTCGAGAACGCGTATTCGAAGGGCCTGGAGGAAAGGCGAGTGCGGTTCACCACTGTGCGCTACGCTGCGAAAGCGCTGGCAAGGCAAGGTGGGGAGCGGCAGGAACTTTCAGTGCTGGCGCTGTTGCCGTGGGAGAAATCGCTGGACGTTCGCAGTGTCGGAGCAGGGCTCTGCCGATCGCGCACAGCGGCGCTCCGTCCTTGCTTGACTCTGAACCCTGCCGACACTCGCTCTCGCTCTCACCGTCGGCAGAGCCCGCCTCCGACACTGCAAACGTCCAGCGATTTCTCCCACGGCAAAGGTACCAGCGCGGAAAGCTCTCGCTCCTCCTCACCTTCCCTTGCCAGCGCTTTCGCAGCGTAGCGCACAACGGTGACCTGCGCTTGCCTTCCCTCCGCGCACTCTGAATACACACAGTCTCGGGCTCGCTCTGGGCACGGAGGAGCTCCCCAAGCGCAAACGTCAGGCGATTTCTCCCACACGGTAGCTCTCAGGGCTTAGAGCTGTGGCTGCTCCTCACCTTCCCTTGCGAGCGCTTTCACAGCCAAACGCACCCTGGGGATCTGCCCTTGCCTAGCCTCCCAGCGCTCCCGATACACACGCATTGTCAAGCTCTCGCTCACTCTCGGCAGAGAGACGTTCCCCAAGTGCAAACGTCCGGCGATTTCCCCACACTGTCGCTCTCAGGGCTTAGAGCTGTGGCTGCTCCTCACCTTCCCTTGCGAGCGCTTTCACAGCCAAGCGCACACGGGGCTCCGGGCTTGCCCGGCTCCTAATACTGCCCGCCCTCTGTCTCACGATCGGCAGAGCCCTGCTCCAGCACTGCAAACATCCGGCGCTTTCTCCCGCACCCAAGGGGCCAGCACTGAAAGCTCATGCTGCTCCTCGCCTTCCCGTGCCAGCGCTTTCGCAGCACCAAGGCCTTAGAATTACGGGCTGGGAGAAATTGCCGGACGTGTGCACTTTGGGAGCTGGTCTCTGCCGAGAGTGAGGGGGAGCTTGAGAAAGTGTATTGGCAAGTGCCGGGAGGCAAGACAAGGGCAGATCCTCGGTGCGTGTTTAGCTGTGAAAGCGCTGGCAAAGCGAAGGTGAGGCCCAAGCAACAGCACTAAGCCCTTAGACCTATTGTGCGGAGAAATCGCTGGCCTCTTGCGCTTCGGGAGCTGCTCTCTGCCGAGAGTGAGAGGGAGCTCGAGAACGCGTATTCGAAGGGCCTGGAGGAAAGGCGAGTGCGGTTCACCACTGTGCGCTACGCTGCGAAAGCGCTGGCAAGGCAAGGTGGGGAGCGGCAGGAACTTTCAGTGCTGGCGCTGTTGCCGTGGGAGAAATCGCCGGACGTTCGCAGTGTCGGAGCAGGGCTCTGCCGATCACGCACAGCGGCGCTCCGTCCTTGCTTGACTCTGAACCCTGCCGACACTCGCTCTCGCTCTCACCATCGGCAGAGCCCGCCTCCGACACTGCAAACGTCCGGCGATTTCTCCCACGGCAAAGGTACCAGCGCGGAAAGCTCTCGCTCCTCCTCACCTTCCCTTGCCAGCGCTTTCGCAGCGTAGCGCACAACGGTGACCTGCGCTTGCCTTCCCTCCGCGCACTCTGAATACACACAGTCTCGGGCTCGCTCTGGGCACGGAGGAGCTCCCCAAGCGCAAACGTCAGGCGATTTCTCCCACACGGTAGCTCTCAGGGCTTAGAGCTGTGGCTGCTCCTCACCTTCCCTTGCGAGCGCTTTCACAGCCAAACGCACCCTGGGGATCTGCCCTTGCCTAGCCTCCCAGCGCTCCCGATACACACGCATTGTCAAGCTCTCGCTCACTCTCGGCAGAGAGACGTTCCCCAAGTGCAAACGTCCGGCGATTTCCCCACACTGTCGCTCTCAGGGCTTAGAGCTGTGGCTGCTCCTCACCTTCCCTTGCGAGCGCTTTCACAGCCAAGCGCACACGGGGCTCCGGGCTTGCCCGGCTCCTAATACTGCCCGCCCTCTGTCTCACGATCGGCAGAGCCCTGCTCCAGCACTGCAAACATCCGGCGCTTTCTCCCGCACCCAAGGGGCCAGCACTGAAAGCTCATGCTGCTCCTCGCCTTCCCGTGCCAGCGCTTTCGCAGCACCAAGGCCTTAGAATTACGGGCTGGGAGAAATTGCCGGACGTGTGCACTTTGGGAGCTGGTCTCTGCCGAGAGTGAGGGGGAGCTTGAGAAAGTGTATTGGCAAGTGCCGGGAGGCAAGACAAGGGCAGATCCTCGGTGCGTGTTTAGCTGTGAAAGCGCTGGCAAAGCGAAGGTGAGGGCCAGCAACAGCACTAAGCCCTTAGACCTATTGTGCGGAGAAATCGCTGGCCTCTTGCGCTTCGGGAGCTGCTCTCTGCCGAGAGTGAGAGGGAGCTCGAGAACGCGTATTCGAAGGGCCTGGAGGAAAGGCGAGTGCGGTTCACCACTGTGCGCTACGCTGCGAAAGCGCTGGCAAGGCAAGGTGGGGAGCGGCAGGAACTTTCAGTGCTGGCGCTGTTGCCGTGGGAGAAATCGCTGGACGTTCGCAGTGTCGGAGCAGGGCTCTGCCGATCGCGCACAGCGGCGCTCCGTCCTTGCTTGACTCTGAACCCTGCCGACGCTCGCTCTCGCTCTCACCATCGGCAGAGCCCGCCTCCGACACTGCAAACGTCCAGCGATTTCTCCCACGGCAAAGGTACCAGCGCGGAAAGCTCTCACTCCTCCTCACCTTCCCTTGCCAGCGCTTTCGCAGCGTAGCGCACAACGGTGACCTGCGCTTGCCTTCCCTCCGCGCACTCTGAATACACACAGTCTCGGGCTCGCTCTGGGCACGGAGGAGCTCCCCAAGCGCAAACGTCAGGTGATTTCTCCCACACGGTAGCTCTCAGGGCTTAGAGCTGTGGCTGCTCCTCACCTTCCCTTGCGAGCGCTTTCACAGCCAAACGCACCCTGGGGATCTGCCCTTGCCTAGCCTCCCAGCGCTCCCGATACACACGCATTGTCAAGCTCTCGCTCACTCTCGGCAGAGAGACGTTCCCCAAGTGCAAACGTCCGGCGATTTCCCCACACTGTCGCTCTCAGGGCTTAGAGCTGTGGCTGCTCCTCACCTTCCCTTGCGAGCGCTTTCACAGCCAAGCGCACACGGGGCTCCGGGCTTGCCCGGCTCCTAATACTGCCCACCCTCTGTCTCACGATCGGCAGAGCCCTGCTCCAGCACTGCAAACATCCGGCGCTTTCTCCCGCACCCAAGGGGCCAGCACTGAAAGCTCATGCTGCTCCTCGCCTTCCCGTGCCAGCGCTTTCGCAGCACCAAGGCCTTAGAATTACGGGCTGGGAGAAATTGCCGGACGTGTGCACTTTGGGAGCTGGTCTCTGCCGAGAGTGAGGGGGAGCTTGAGAAAGTGTATTGGCAAGTGCCGGGAGGCAAGACAAGGGCAGATCCTCGGTGCGTGTTTAGCTGTGAAAGCGCTGGCAAAGCGAAGGTGAGGCCCAAGCAACAGCACTAAGCCCTTAGACCTATTGTGCGGAGAAATCGCTGGCCTCTTGCGCTTCGGGAGCTGCTCTCTGCCGAGAGTGAGAGGGAGCTCGAGAACGCGTATTCGAAGGGCCTGGAGGAAAGGCGAGTGCGGTTCACCACTGTGCGCTACGCTGCGAAAGCGCTGGCAAGGCAAGGTGGGGAGCGGCAGGAACTTTCAGTGCTGGCGCTGTTGCCGTGGGAGAAATCGCCGGACGTTCGCAGTGTCGGAGCAGGGCTCTGCCGATCGCGCACAGCGGCGCTCCGTCCTTGCTTGACTCTGAACCCTGCCGACACTCGCTCTCGCTCTCACCATCGGCAGAGCCCGCCTCCGACACTGCAAACGTCCGGCGATTTCTCCCACGGCAAAGGTACCAGCGCGGAAAGCTCTCGCTCCTCCTCACCTTCCCTTGCCAGCGCTTTCGCAGCGTAGCGCACAACGGTGACCTGCGCTTGCCTTCCCTCCGCGCACTCTGAATACACACAGTCTCGGGCTCGCTCTGGGCACGGAGGAGCTCCCCAAGCGCAAACGTCAGGCGATTTCTCCCACACGGTAGCTCTCAGGGCTTAGAGCTGTGGCTGCTCCTCACCTTCCCTTGCGAGCGCTTTCACAGCCAAACGCACCCTGGGGATCTGCCCTTGCCTAGCCTCCCAGCGCTCCCGATACACACGCATTGTCAAGCTCTCGCTCACTCTCGGCAGAGAGACGTTCCCCAAGTGCAAACGTCCGGCGATTTCCCCACACTGTCGCTCTCAGGGCTTAGAGCTGTGGCTGCTCCTCACCTTCCCTTGCGAGCGCTTTCACAGCCAAGCGCACACGGGGCTCCGGGCTTGCCCGGCTCCTAATACTGCCCGCCCTCTGTCTCACGATCGGCAGAGCCCTGCTCCAGCACTGCAAACATCCGGCGCTTTCTCCCGCACCCAAGGGGCCAGCACTGAAAGCTCATGCTGCTCCTCGCCTTCCCGTGCCAGCGCTTTCGCAGCACCAAGGCCTTAGAATTACGGGCTGGGAGAAATTGCCGGACGTGTGCACTTTGGGAGCTGGTCTCTGCCGAGAGTGAGGGGGAGCTTGAGAAAGTGTATTGGCAAGTGCCGGGAGGCAAGACAAGGGCAGATCCTCGGTGCGTGTTTAGCTGTGAAAGCGCTGGCAAAGCGAAGGTGAGGCCCAGCAACAGCACTAAGCCCTTAGACCTATTGTGCGGAGAAATCGCTGGCCTCTTGCGCTTCGGGAGCTGCTCTCTGCCGAGAGTGAGAGGGAGCTCGAGAACGCGTATTCGAAGGGCCTGGAGGAAAGGCGAGTGCGGTTCACCACTGTGCGCTACGCTGCGAAAGCGCTGGCAAGGCAAGGTGGGGAGCGGCAGGAACTTTCAGTGCTGGCGCTGTTGCCGTGGGAGAAATCGCCGGACGTTCGCAGTGTCGGAGCAGGGCTCTGCCGATCGCGCACAGCGGCGCTCCGTCCTTGCTTGACTCTGAACCCTGCCGACACTCGCTCTCGCTCTCACCGTCGGCAGAGCCCGCCTCCGACACTGCAAACGTCCGGCGATTTCTCCCACGGCAAAGGTACCAGCGCGGAAAGCTCTCGCTCCTCCTCACCTTCCCTTGCCAGCGCTTTCGCAGCGTAGCGCACAACGGTGACCTGCGCTTGCCTTCCCTCCGCGCACTCTGAATACACACAGTCTCGGGCTCGCTCTGGGCACGGAGGAGCTCCCCAAGCGCAAACGTCAGGCGATTTCTCCCACACGGTAGCTCTCAGGGCTTAGAGCTGTGGCTGCTCCTCACCTTCCCTTGCGAGCGCTTTCACAGCCAAACGCACCCTGGGGATCTGCCCTTGCCTAGCCTCCCAGCGCTCCCGATACACACGCATTGTCAAGCTCTCGCTCACTCTCGGCAGAGAGACGTTCCCCAAGTGCAAACGTCCGGCGATTTCCCCACACTGTCGCTCTCAGGGCTTAGAGCTGTGGCTGCTCCTCACCTTCCCTTGCGAGCGCTTTCACAGCCAAGCGCACACGGGGCTCCGGGCTTGCCCGGCTCCTAATACTGCCCGCCCTCTGTCTCACGATCGGCAGAGCCCTGCTCCAGCACTGCAAACATCCGGCGCTTTCTCCCGCACCCAAGGGGCCAGCACTGAAAGCTCATGCTGCTCCTCGCCTTCCCGTGCCAGCGCTTTCGCAGCACCAAGGCCTTAGAATTACGGGCTGGGAGAAATTGCCGGACGTGTGCACTTTGGGAGCTGGTCTCTGCCGAGAGTGAGGGGGAGCTTGAGAAAGTGTATTGGCAAGTGCCGGGAGGCAAGACAAGGGCAGATCCTCGGTGCGTGTTTAGCTGTGAAAGCGCTGGCAAAGCGAAGGTGAGGCCCAGCAACAGCACTAAGCCCTTAGACCTATTGTGCGGAGAAATCGCTGGCCTCTTGCGCTTCGGGAGCTGCTCTCTGCCGAGAGTGAGAGGGAGCTCGAGAACGCGTATTCGAAGGGCCTGGAGGAAAGGTGAGTGCGGTTCACCACTGTGCGCTACGCTGCGAAAGCGCTGGCAAGGCAAGGTGGGGAGCGGCAGGAACTTTCAGTGCTGGCGCTGTTGCCGTGGGAGAAATCGCCGGACGTTCGCAGTGTCGGAGCAGGGCTCTGCCGATCGCGCACAGCGGCGCTCCGTCCTTGCTTGACTCTGAACCCTGCCGACACTCGCTCTCGCTCTCACCATCGGCAGAGCCCGCCTCCGACACTGCAAACGTCCGGCGATTTCTCCCACGGCAAAGGTACCATCGCGGAAAGCTCTCGCTCCTCCTCACCTTCCCTTGCCAGCGCTTTCGCAGCGTAGCGCACAACGGTGACCTGCGCTTGCCTTCCCTCCGCGCACTCTGAATACACACAGTCTCGGGCTCGCTCTGGGCACGGAGGAGCTCCCCAAGCGCAAACGTCAGGCGATTTCTCCCACACGGTAGCTCTCAGGGCTTAGAGCTGTGGCTGCTCCTCACCTTCCCTTGCGAGCGCTTTCACAGCCAAACGCACCCTGGGGATCTGCCCTTGCCTAGCCTCCCAGCGCTCCCGATACACACGCATTGTCAAGCTCTCGCTCACTCTCGGCAGAGAGACGTTCCCCAAGTGCAAACGTCCGGCGATTTCCCCACACTGTCGCTCTCAGGGCTTAGAGCTGTGGCTGCTCCTCACCTTCCCTTGCGAGCGCTTTCACAGCCAAGCGCACACGGGGCTCCGGGCTTGCCCGGCTCCTAATACTGCCCACCCTCTGTCTCACGATCGGCAGAGCCCTGCTCCAGCACTGCAAACATCCGGCGCTTTCTCCCGCACCCAAGGGGCCAGCACTGAAAGCTCATGCTGCTCCTCGCCTTCCCGTGCCAGCGCTTTCGCAGCACCAAGGCCTTAGAATTACGGGCTGGGAGAAATTGCCGGACGTGTGCACTTTGGGAGCTGGTCTCTGCCGAGAGTGAGGGGGAGCTTGAGAAAGTGTATTGGCAAGTGCCGGGAGGCAAGACAAGGGCAGATCCTCGGTGCGTGTTTAGCTGTGAAAGCGCTGGCAAAGCGAAGGTGAGGGCCAGCAACAGCACTAAGCCCTTAGACCTATTGTGCGGAGAAATCGCTGGCCTCTTGCGCTTCGGGAGCTGCTCTCTGCCGAGAGTGAGAGGGAGCTCGAGAACGCGTATTCGAAGGGCCTGGAGGAAAGGCGAGTGCGGTTCACCACTGTGCGCTACGCTGCGAAAGCGCTGGCAAGGCAAGGTGGGGAGCGGCAGGAACTTTCAGTGCTGGCGCTGTTGCCGTGGGAGAAATCGCCGGACGTTCGCAGTGTCGGAGCAGGGCTCTGCCGATCGCGCACAGCGGCGCTCCGTCCTTGCTTGACTCTGAACCCTGCCGACGCTCGCTCTCGCTCTCAACATCGGCAGAGCCCGCCTCCGACACTGCAAACGTCCGGCGATTTCTCCCACGGCAAAGGTACCAGCGCGGAAAGCTCTCGCTCCTCCTCACCTTCCCTTGCCAGCGCTTTCGCAGCGTAGCGCACAACGGTGACCTGCGCTTGCCTTCCCTCCGCGCACTCTGAATACACACAGTCTCGGGCTCGCTCTGGGCACGGAGGAGCTCCCCAAGCGCAAACGTCAGGCGATTTCTCCCACACGGTAGCTCTCAGGGCTAAGAGCTGTGGCTGCTCCTCACCTTCCCTTGCGAGCGCTTTCACAGCCAAACGCACCCTGGGGATCTGCCCTTGCCTAGCCTCCCAGCGCTCCCGATACACACGCATTGTCAAGCTCTCGCTCACTCTCGGCAGAGAGACGTTCCCCAAGTGCAAACGTCCGGCGATTTCCCCACACTGTCGCTCTCAGGGCTTAGAGCTGTGGCTGCTCCTCACCTTCCCTTGCGAGCGCTTTCACAGCCAAGCGCACACGGGGCTCCGGGCTTGCCCGGCTCCTAATACTGCCCACCCTCTGTCTCACGATCGGCAGAGCCCTGCTCCAGCACTGCAAACATCCGGCGCTTTCTCCCGCACCCAAGGGGCCAGCACTGAAAGCTCATGCTGCTCCTCGCCTTCCCGTGCCAGCGCTTTCGCAGCACCAAGGCCTTAGAATTACGGGCTGGGAGAAATTGCCGGACGTGTGCACTTTGGGAGCTGGTCTCTGCCGAGAGTGAGGGGGAGCTTGAGAAAGTGTATTGGCAAGTGCCGGGAGGCAAGACAAGGGCAGATCCTCGGTGCGTGTTTAGCTGTGAAAGCGCTGGCAAAGCGAAGGTGAGGGCCAGCAACAGCACTAAGCCCTTAGACCTATTGTGCGGAGAAATCGCTGGCCTCTTGCGCTTCGGGAGCTGCTCTCTGCCGAGAGTGAGAGGGAGCTCGAGAACGCGTATTCGAAGGGCCTGGAGGAAAGGCGAGTGCGGTTCACCACTGTGCGCTACGCTGCGAAAGCGCTGGCAAGGCAAGGTGGGGAGCGGCAGGAACTTTCAGTGCTGGCGCTGTTGCCGTGGGAGAAATCGCTGGACGTTCGCAGTGTCGGAGCAGGGCTCTGCCGATCGCGCACAGCGGCGCTCCGTCCTTGCTTGACTCTGAACCCTGCCGACGCTCGCTCTCGCTCTCACCGTCGGCAGAGCCCGCCTCCGACACTGCAAACGTCCGGCGATTTCTCCCACGGCAAAGGTACCAGCGCGGAAAGCTCTCGCTCCTCCTCACCTTCCCTTGCCAGCGCTTTCGCAGCGTAGCGCACAACGGTGACCTGCGCTTGCCTTCCCTCCGCGCACTCTGAATACACGCAGTCTCGGGCTCGCTCTGGGCACGGAGGAGCTCCCCAAGCGCAAACGTCAGGCGATTTCTCCCACACGGTAGCTCTCAGGGCTTAGAGCTGTGGCTGCTCCTCACCTTCCCTTGCGAGCGCTTTCACAGCCAAACGCACCCTGGGGATCTGCCCTTGCCTAGCCTCCCAGCGCTCCCGATACACACGCATTGTCAAGCTCTCGCTCACTCTCGGCAGAGAGACGTTCCCCAAGTGCAAACGTCCGGCGATTTCCCCACACTGTCGCTCTCAGGGCTTAGAGCTGTGGCTGCTCCTCACCTTCCCTTGCGAGCGCTTTCACAGCCAAGCGCACACGGGGCTCCGGGCTTGCCCGGCTCCTAATACTGCCCACCCTCTGTCTCACGATCGGCAGAGCCCTGCTCCAGCACTGCAAACATCCGGCGCTTTCTCCCGCACCCAAGGGGCCAGCACTGAAAGCTCATGCTGCTCCTCGCCTTCCCGTGCCAGCGCTTTCGCAGCACCAAGGCCTTAGAATTACGGGCTGGGAGAAATTGCCGGACGTGTGCACTTTGGGAGCTGGTCTCTGCCGAGAGTGAGGGGGAGCTTGAGAAAGTGTATTGGCAAGTGCCGGGAGGCAAGACAAGGGCAGATCCTCGGTGCGTGTTTAGCTGTGAAAGCGCTGGCAAAGCGAAGGTGAGGCCCAGCAACAGCACTAAGCCCTTAGACCTATTGTGCGGAGAAATCGCTGGCCTCTTGCGCTTCGGGAGCTGCTCTCTGCCGAGAGTGAGAGGGAGCTCGAGAACGCGTATTCGAAGGGCCTGGAGGAAAGGCGAGTGCGGTTCACCACTGTGCGCTACGCTGCGAAAGCGCTGGCAAGGCAAGGTGGGGAGCGGCAGGAACTTTCAGTGCTGGCGCTGTTGCCGTGGGAGAAATCGCCGGACGTTCGCAGTGTCGGAGCAGGGCTCTGCCGATCGCGCACAGCGGCGCTCCGTCCTTGCTTGACTCTGAACCCTGCCGACACTCGCTCTCGCTCTCACCATCGGCAGAGCCCGCCTCCGACACTGCAAACGTCCGGCGATTTCTCCCACGGCAAAGGTACCAGCGCGGAAAGCTCTCGCTCCTCCTCACCTTCCCTTGCCAGCGCTTTCGCAGCGTAGCGCACAACGGTGACCTGCGCTTGCCTTCCCTCCGCGCACTCTGAATACACACAGTCTCGGGCTCGCTCTGGGCACGGAGGAGCTCCCCAAGCGCAAACGTCAGGCGATTTCTCCCACACGGTAGCTCTCAGGGCTTAGAGCTGTGGCTGCTCCTCACCTTCCCTTGCGAGCGCTTTCACAGCCAAACGCACCCTGGGGATCTGCCCTTGCCTAGCCTCCCAGCGCTCCCGATACACACGCATTGTCAAGCTCTCGCTCACTCTCGGCAGAGAGACGTTCCCCAAGTGCAAACGTCCGGCGATTTCCCCACACTGTCGCTCTCAGGGCTTAGAGCTGTGGCTGCTCCTCACCTTCCCTTGCGAGCGCTTTCACAGCCAAGCGCACACGGGGCTCCGGGCTTGCCCGGCTCCTAATACTGCCCACCCTCTGTCTCACGATCGGCAGAGCCCTGCTCCAGCACTGCAAACATCCGGCGCTTTCTCCCGCACCCAAGGGGCCAGCACTGAAAGCTCATGCTGCTCCTCGCCTTCCCGTGCCAGCGCTTTCGCAGCACCAAGGCCTTAGAATTACGGGCTGGGAGAAATTGCCGGACGTGTGCACTTTGGGAGCTGGTCTCTGCCGAGAGTGAGGGGGAGCTTGAGAAAGTGTATTGGCAAGTGCCGGGAGGCAAGACAAGGGCAGATCCTCGGTGCGTGTTTAGCTGTGAAAGCGCTGGCAAAGCGAAGGTGAGGCCCAGCAACAGCACTAAGCCCTTAGACCTATTGTGCGGAGAAATCGCTGGCCTCTTGCGCTTCGGGAGCTGCTCTCTGCCGAGAGTGAGAGGGAGCTCGAGAACGCGTATTCGAAGGGCCTGGAGGAAAGGCGAGTGCGGTTCACCACTGTGCGCTACGCTGCGAAAGCGCTGGCAAGGCAAGGTGGGGAGCGGCAGGAACTTTCAGTGCTGGCGCTGTTGCCGTGGGAGAAATCGCCGGACGTTCGCAGTGTCGGAGCAGGGCTCTGCCGATCGCGCACAGCGGCGCTCCGTCCTTGCTTGACTCTGAACCCTGCCGACGCTCGCTCTCGCTCTCACCATCGGCAGAGCCCGCCTCCGACACTGCAAACGTCCGGCGATTTCTCCCACGGCAAAGGTACCAGCGCGGAAAGCTCTCGCTCCTCCTCACCTTCCCTTGCCAGCGCTTTCGCAGCGTAGCGCACAACGGTGACCTGCGCTTGCCTTCCCTCCGCGCACTCTGAATACACGCAGTCTCGGGCTCGCTCTGGGCACGGAGGAGCTCCCCAAGCGCAAACGTCAGGCGATTTCTCCCACACGGTAGCTCTCAGGGCTTAGAGCTGTGGCTGCTCCTCACCTTCCCTTGCGAGCGCTTTCACAGCCAAACGCACCCTGGGGATCTGCCCTTGCCTAGCCTCCCAGCGCTCCCGATACACACGCATTGTCAAGCTCTCGCTCACTCTCGGCAGAGAGACGTTCCCCAAGTGCAAACGTCCGGCGATTTCCCCACACTGTCGCTCTCAGGGCTTAGAGCTGTGGCTGCTCCTCACCTTCCCTTGCGAGCGCTTTCACAGCCAAGCGCACACGGGGCTCCGGGCTTGCCCGGCTCCTAATACTGCCCCACCCTCTGTCTCACGATCGGCAGAGCCCTGCTCCAGCACTGCAAACATCCGGCGCTTTCTCCCGCACCCAAGGGGCCAGCACTGAAAGCTCATGCTGCTCCTCGCCTTCCCGTGCCAGCGCTTTCGCAGCACCAAGGCCTTAGAATTACGGGCTGGGAGAAATTGCCGGACGTGTGCACTTTGGGAGCTGGTCTCTGCCGAGAGTGAGGGGGAGCTTGAGAAAGTGTATTGGCAAGTGCCGGGAGGCAAGACAAGGGCAGATCCTCGGTGCGTGTTTAGCTGTGAAAGCGCTGGCAAAGCGAAGGTGAGGCCCAGCAACAGCACTAAGCCCTTAGACCTATTGTGCGGAGAAATCGCTGGCCTCTTGCGCTTCGGGAGCTGCTCTCTGCCGAGAGTGAGAGGGAGCTCGAGAACGCGTATTCGAAGGGCCTGGAGGAAAGGCGAGTGCGGTTCACCACTGTGCGCTACGCTGCGAAAGCGCTGGCAAGGCAAGGTGGGGAGCGGCAGGAACTTTCAGTGCTGGCGCTGTTGCCGTGGGAGAAATCGCCGGACGTTCGCAGTGTCGGAGCAGGGCTCTGCCGATCGCGCACAGCGGCGCTCCGTCCTTGCTTGACTCTGAACCCTGCCGACACTCGCTCTCGCTCTCACCATCGGCAGAGCCCGCCTCCGACACTGCAAACGTCCGGCGATTTCTCCCACGGCAAAGGTACCAGCGCGGAAAGCTCTCGCTCCTCCTCACCTTCCCTTGCCAGCGCTTTCGCAGCGTAGCGCACAACGGTGACCTGCGCTTGCCTTCCCTCCGCGCACTCTGAATACACACAGTCTCGGGCTCGCTCTGGGCACGGAGGAGCTCCCCAAGCGCAAACGTCAGGCGATTTCTCCCACACGGTAGCTCTCAGGGCTTAGAGCTGTGGCTGCTCCTCACCTTCCCTTGCGAGCGCTTTCACAGCCAAACGCACCCTGGGGATCTGCCCTTGCCTAGCCTCCCAGCGCTCCCGATACACACGCATTGTCAAGCTCTCGCTCACTCTCGGCAGAGAGACGTTCCCCAAGTGCAAACGTCCGGCGATTTCCCCACACTGTCGCTCTCAGGGCTTAGAGCTGTGGCTGCTCCTCACCTTCCCTTGCGAGCGCTTTCACAGCCAAGCGCACACGGGGCTCCGGGCTTGCCCGGCTCCTAATACTGCCCACCCTCTGTCTCACGATCGGCAGAGCCCTGCTCCAGCACTGCAAACATCCGGCGCTTTCTCCCGCACCCAAGGGGCCAGCACTGAAAGCTCATGCTGCTCCTCGCCTTCCCGTGCCAGCGCTTTCGCAGCACCAAGGCCTTAGAATTACGGGCTGGGAGAAATTGCCGGACGTGTGCACTTTGGGAGCTGGTCTCTGCCGAGAGTGAGGGGGAGCTTGAGAAAGTGTATTGGCAAGTGCCGGGAGGCAAGACAAGGGCAGATCCTCGGTGCGTGTTTAGCTGTGAAAGCGCTGGCAAAGCGAAGGTGAGGGCCAGCAACAGCACTAAGCCCTTAGACCTATTGTGCGGAGAAATCGCTGGCCTCTTGCGCTTCGGGAGCTGCTCTCTGCCGAGAGTGAGAGGGAGCTCGAGAACGCGTATTCGAAGGGCCTGGAGGAAAGGCGAGTGCGGTTCACCACTGTGCGCTACGCTGCGAAAGCGCTGGCAAGGCAAGGTGGGGAGCGGCAGGAACTTTCAGTGCTGGCGCTGTTGCCGTGGGAGAAATCGCCGGACGTTCGCAGTGTCGGAGCAGGGCTCTGCCGATCGCGCACAGCGGCGCTCCGTCCTTGCTTGACTCTGAACCCTGCCGACACTCGCTCTCGCTCTCACCATCGGCAGAGCCCGCCTCCGACACTGCAAACGTCCGGCGATTTCTCCCACGGCAAAGGTACCAGCGCGGAAAGCTCTCGCTCCTCCTCACCTTCCCTTGCCAGCGCTTTCGCAGCGTAGCGCACAACGGTGACCTGCGCTTGCCTTCCCTCCGCGCACTCTGAATACACGCAGTCTCGGGCTCGCTCTGGGCACGGAGGAGCTCCCCAAGCGCAAACGTCAGGCGATTTCTCCCACACGGTAGCTCTCAGGGCTTAGAGCTGTGGCTGCTCCTCACCTTCCCTTGCGAGCGCTTTCACAGCCAAACGCACCCTGGGGATCTGCCCTTGCCTAGCCTCCCAGCGCTCCCGATACACACGCATTGTCAAGCTCTCGCTCACTCTCGGCAGAGAGACGTTCCCCAAGTGCAAACGTCCGGCGATTTCCCCACACTGTCGCTCTCAGGGCTTAGAGCTGTGGCTGCTCCTCACCTTCCCTTGCGAGCGCTTTCACAGCCAAGCGCACACGGGGCTCCGGGCTTGCCCGGCTCCTAATACTGCCCACCCTCTGTCTCACGATCGGCAGAGCCCTGCTCCAGCACTGCAAACATCCGGCGCTTTCTCCCGCACCCAAGGGGCCAGCACTGAAAGCTCATGCTGCTCCTCGCCTTCCCGTGCCAGCGCTTTCGCAGCACCAAGGCCTTAGAATTACGGGCTGGGAGAAATTGCCGGACGTGTGCACTTTGGGAGCTGGTCTCTGCCGAGAGTGAGGGGGAGCTTGAGAAAGTGTATTGGCAAGTGCCGGGAGGCAAGACAAGGGCAGATCCTCGGTGCGTGTTTAGCTGTGAAAGCGCTGGCAAAGCGAAGGTGAGGCCCAGCAACAGCACTAAGCCCTTAGACCTATTGTGCGGAGAAATCGCTGGCCTCTTGCGCTTCGGGAGCTGCTCTCTGCCGAGAGTGAGAGGGAGCTCGAGAACGCGTATTCGAAGGGCCTGGAGGAAAGGCGAGTGCGGTTCACCACTGTGCGCTACGCTGCGAAAGCGCTGGCAAGGCAAGGTGGGGAGCGGCAGGAACTTTCAGTGCTGGCGCTGTTGCCGTGGGAGAAATCGCCGGACGTTCGCAGTGTCGGAGCAGGGCTCTGCCGATCGCGCACAGCGGCGCTCCGTCCTTGCTTGACTCTGAACCCTGCCGACACTCGCTCTCGCTCTCACCATCGGCAGAGCCCGCCTCCGACACTGCAAACGTCCAGCGATTTCTCCCACGGCAAAGGTACCAGCGCGGAAAGCTCTCGCTCCTCCTCACCTTCCCTTGCCAGCGCTTTCGCAGCGTAGCGCACAACGGTGACCTGCGCTTGCCTTCCCTCCGCGCACTCTGAATACACGCAGTCTCGGGCTCGCTCTGGGCACGGAGGAGCTCCCCAAGCGCAAACGTCAGGCGATTTCTCCCACACGGTAGCTCTCAGGGCTTAGAGCTGTGGCTGCTCCTCACCTTCCCTTGCGAGCGCTTTCACAGCCAAACGCACCCTGGGGATCTGCCCTTGCCTAGCCTCCCAGCGCTCCCGATACACACGCATTGTCAAGCTCTCGCTCACTCTCGGCAGAGAGACGTTCCCCAAGTGCAAACGTCCGGCGATTTCCCCACACTGTCGCTCTCAGGGCTTAGAGCTGTGGCTGCTCCTCACCTTCCCTTGCGAGCGCTTTCACAGCCAAGCGCACACGGGGCTCCGGGCTTGCCCGGCTCCTAATACTGCCCGCCCTCTGTCTCACGATCGGCAGAGCCCTGCTCCAGCACTGCAAACATCCGGCGCTTTCTCCCGCACCCAAGGGGCCAGCACTGAAAGCTCATGCTGCTCCTCGCCTTCCCGTGCCAGCGCTTTCGCAGCACCAAGGCCTTAGAATTACGGGCTGGGAGAAATTGCCGGACGTGTGCACTTTGGGAGCTGGTCTCTGCCGAGAGTGAGGGGGAGCTTGAGAAAGTGTATTGGCAAGTGCCGGGAGGCAAGACAAGGGCAGATCCTCGGTGCGTGTTTAGCTGTGAAAGCGCTGGCAAAGCGAAGGTGAGGCCCAGCAACAGCACTAAGCCCTTAGACCTATTGTGCGGAGAAATCGCTGGCCTCTTGCGCTTCGGGAGCTGCTCTCTGCCGAGAGTGAGAGGGAGCTCGAGAACGCGTATTCGAAGGGCCTGGAGGAAAGGCGAGTGCGGTTCACCACTGTGCGCTGCGCTGCGAAAGCGCTGGCAAGGCAAGGTGGGGAGCGGCAGGAACTTTCAGTGCTGGCGCTGTTGCCGTGGGAGAAATCGCCGGACGTTCGCAGTGTCGGAGCAGGGCTCTGCCAATCGCGCACAGCGGCGCTCCGTCCTTGCTTGACTCTGAACCCTGCCGACACTCGCTCTCGCTCTCACCATCGGCAGAGCCCGCCTCCGACACTGCAAACGTCCGGCGATTTCTCCCACGGCAAAGGTACCAGCGCGGAAAGCTCTCGCTCCTCCTCACCTTCCCTTGCCAGCGCTTTCGCAGCGTAGCGCACAACGGTGACCTGCGCTTGCCTTCCCTCCGCGCACTCTGAATACACGCAGTCTCGGGCTCGCTCTGGGCACGGAGGAGCTCCCCAAGCGCAAACGTCAGGCGATTTCTCCCACACGGTAGCTCTCAGGGCTTAGAGCTGTGGCTGCTCCTCACCTTCCCTTGCGAGCGCTTTCACAGCCAAACGCACCCTGGGGATCTGCCCTTGCCTAGCCTCCCAGCGCTCCCGATACACACGCATTGTCAAGCTCTCGCTCACTCTCGGCAGAGAGACGTTCCCCAAGTGCAAACGTCCGGCGATTTCCCCACACTGTCGCTCTCAGGGCTTAGAGCTGTGGCTGCTCCTCACCTTCCCTTGCGAGCGCTTTCACAGCCAAGCGCACACGGGGCTCCGGGCTTGCCCGGCTCCTAATACTGCCCACCCTCTGTCTCACGATCGGCAGAGCCCTGCTCCAGCACTGCAAACATCCGGCGCTTTCTCCCGCACCCAAGGGGCCAGCACTGAAAGCTCATGCTGCTCCTCGCCTTCCCGTGCCAGCGCTTTCGCAGCACCAAGGCCTTAGAATTACGGGCTGGGAGAAATTGCCGGACGTGTGCACTTTGGGAGCTGGTCTCTGCCGAGAGTGAGGGGGAGCTTGAGAAAGTGTATTGGCAAGTGCCGGGAGGCAAGACAAGGGCAGATCCTCGGTGCGTGTTTAGCTGTGAAAGCGCTGGCAAAGCGAAGGTGAGGGCCAGCAACAGCACTAAGCCCTTAGACCTATTGTGCGGAGAAATCGCTGGCCTCTTGCGCTTCGGGAGCTGCTCTCTGCCGAGAGTGAGAGGGAGCTCGAGAACGCGTATTCGAAGGGCCTGGAGGAAAGGCGAGTGCGGTTCACCACTGTGCGCTGCGCTGCGAAAGCGCTGGCAAGGCAAGGTGGGGAGCGGCAGGAACTTTCAGTGCTGGCGCTGTTGCCGTGGGAGAAATCGCCGGACGTTCGCAGTGTCGGAGCAGGGCTCTGCCGATCGCGCACAGCGGCGCTCCGTCCTTGCTTGACTCTGAACCCTGCCGACACTCGCTCTCGCTCTCACCATCGGCAGAGCCCGCCTCCGACACTGCAAACGTCCAGCGATTTCTCCCACGGCAAAGGTACCAGCGCGGAAAGCTCTCGCTCCTCCTCACCTTCCCTTGCCAGCGCTTTCGCAGCGTAGCGCACAACGGTGACCTGCGCTTGCCTTCCCTCCGCGCACTCTGAATACACGCAGTCTCGGGCTCGCTCTGGGCACGGAGGAGCTCCCCAAGCGCAAACGTCAGGCGATTTCTCCCACACGGTAGCTCTCAGGGCTTAGAGCTGTGGCTGCTCCTCACCTTCCCTTGCGAGCGCTTTCACAGCCAAACGCACCCTGGGGATCTGCCCTTGCCTAGCCTCCCAGCGCTCCCGATACACACGCATTGTCAAGCTCTCGCTCACTCTCGGCAGAGAGACGTTCCCCAAGTGCAAACGTCCGGCGATTTCCCCACACTGTCGCTCTCAGGGCTTAGAGCTGTGGCTGCTCCTCACCTTCCCTTGCGAGCGCTTTCACAGCCAAGCGCACACGGGGCTCCGGGCTTGCCCGGCTCCTAATACTGCCCACCCTCTGTCTCACGATCGGCAGAGCCCTGCTCCAGCACTGCAAACATCCGGCGCTTTCTCCCGCACCCAAGGGGCCAGCACTGAAAGCTCATGCTGCTCCTCGCCTTCCCGTGCCAGCGCTTTCGCAGCACCAAGGCCTTAGAATTACGGGCTGGGAGAAATTGCCGGACGTGTGCACTTTGGGAGCTGGTCTCTGCCGAGAGTGAGGGGGAGCTTGAGAAAGTGTATTGGCAAGTGCCGGGAGGCAAGACAAGGGCAGATCCTCGGTGCGTGTTTAGCTGTGAAAGCGCTGGCAAAGCGAAGGTGAGGCCCAGCAACAGCACTAAGCCCTTAGACCTATTGTGCGGAGAAATCGCTGGCCTCTTGCGCTTCGGGAGCTGCTCTCTGCCGAGAGTGAGAGGGAGCTCGAGAACGCGTATTCGAAGGGCCTGGAGGAAAGGCGAGTGCGGTTCACCACTGTGCGCTACGCTGCGAAAGCGCTGGCAAGGCAAGGTGGGGAGCGGCAGGAACTTTCAGTGCTGGCGCTGTTGCCGTGGGAGAAATCGCCGGACGTTCGCAGTGTCGGAGCAGGGCTCTGCCGATCGCGCACAGCGGCGCTCCGTCCTTGCTTGACTCTGAACCCTGCCGACACTCGCTCTCGCTCTCACCATCGGCAGAGCCCGCCTCCGACACTGCAAACGTCCAGCGATTTCTCCCACGGCAAAGGTACCAGCGCGGAAAGCTCTCGCTCCTCCTCACCTTCCCTTGCCAGCGCTTTCGCAGCGTAGCGCACAACGGTGACCTGCGCTTGCCTTCCCTCCGCGCACTCTGAATACACGCAGTCTCGGGCTCGCTCTGGGCACGGAGGAGCTCCCCAAGCGCAAACGTCAGGCGATTTCTCCCACACGGTAGCTCTCAGGGCTTAGAGCTGTGGCTGCTCCTCACCTTCCCTTGCGAGCGCTTTCACAGCCAAACGCACCCTGGGGATCTGCCCTTGCCTAGCCTCCCAGCGCTCCCGATACACACGCATTGTCAAGCTCTCGCTCACTCTCGGCAGAGAGACGTTCCCCAAGTGCAAACGTCCGGCGATTTCCCCACACTGTCGCTCTCAGGGCTTAGAGCTGTGGCTGCTCCTCACCTTCCCTTGCGAGCGCTTTCACAGCCAAGCGCACACGGGGCTCCGGGCTTGCCCGGCTCCTAATACTGCCCGCCCTCTGTCTCACGATCGGCAGAGCCCTGCTCCAGCACTGCAAACATCCGGCGCTTTCTCCCGCACCCAAGGGGCCAGCACTGAAAGCTCATGCTGCTCCTCGCCTTCCCGTGCCAGCGCTTTCGCAGCACCAAGGCCTTAGAATTACGGGCTGGGAGAAATTGCCGGACGTGTGCACTTTGGGAGCTGGTCTCTGCCGAGAGTGAGGGGGAGCTTGAGAAAGTGTATTGGCAAGTGCCGGGAGGCAAGACAAGGGCAGATCCTCGGTGCGTGTTTAGCTGTGAAAGCGCTGGCAAAGCGAAGGTGAGGCCCAGCAACAGCACTAAGCCCTTAGACCTATTGTGCGGAGAAATCGCTGGCCTCTTGCGCTTCGGGAGCTGCTCTCTGCCGAGAGTGAGAGGGAGCTCGAGAACGCGTATTCGAAGGGCCTGGAGGAAAGGCGAGTGCGGTTCACCACTGTGCGCTGCGCTGCGAAAGCGCTGGCAAGGCAAGGTGGGGAGCGGCAGGAACTTTCAGTGCTGGCGCTGTTGCCGTGGGAGAAATCGCCGGACGTTCGCAGTGTCGGAGCAGGGCTCTGCCGATCGCGCACAGCGGCGCTCCGTCCTTGCTTGACTCTGAACCCTGCCGACACTCGCTCTCGCTCTCACCATCGGCAGAGCCCGCCTCCGACACTGCAAACGTCCGGCGATTTCTCCCACGGCAAAGGTACCAGCGCGGAAAGCTCTCGCTCCTCCTCACCTTCCCTTGCCAGCGCTTTCGCAGCGTAGCGCACAACGGTGACCTGCGCTTGCCTTCCCTCCGCGCACTCTGAATACACACAGTCTCGGGCTCGCTCTGGGCACGGAGGAGCTCCCCAAGCGCAAACGTCAGGCGATTTCTCCCACACGGTAGCTCTCAGGGCTTAGAGCTGTGGCTGCTCCTCACCTTCCCTTGCGAGCGCTTTCACAGCCAAACGCACCCTGGGGATCTGCCCTTGCCTAGCCTCCCAGCGCTCCCGATACACACGCATTGTCAAGCTCTCGCTCACTCTCGGCAGAGAGACGTTCCCCAAGTGCAAACGTCCGGCGATTTCCCCACACTGTCGCTCTCAGGGCTTAGAGCTGTGGCTGCTCCTCACCTTCCCTTGCGAGCGCTTTCACAGCCAAGCGCACACGGGGCTCCGGGCTTGCCCGGCTCCTAATACTGCCCGCCCTCTGTCTCACGATCGGCAGAGCCCTGCTCCAGCACTGCAAACATCCGGCGCTTTCTCCCGCACCCAAGGGGCCAGCACTGAAAGCTCATGCTGCTCCTCGCCTTCCCGTGCCAGCGCTTTCGCAGCACCAAGGCCTTAGAATTACGGGCTGGGAGAAATTGCCGGACGTGTGCACTTTGGGAGCTGGTCTCTGCCGAGAGTGAGGGGGAGCTTGAGAAAGTGTATTGGCAAGTGCCGGGAGGCAAGACAAGGGCAGATCCTCGGTGCGTGTTTAGCTGTGAAAGCGCTGGCAAAGCGAAGGTGAGGCCCAGCAACAGCACTAAGCCCTTAGACCTATTGTGCGGAGAAATCGCTGGCCTCTTGCGCTTCGGGAGCTGCTCTCTGCCGAGAGTGAGAGGGAGCTCGAGAACGCGTATTCGAAGGGCCTGGAGGAAAGGCGAGTGCGGTTCACCACTGTGCGCTACGCTGCGAAAGCGCTGGCAAGGCAAGGTGGGGAGCGGCAGGAACTTTCAGTGCTGGCGCTGTTGCCGTGGGAGAAATCGCCGGACGTTCGCAGTGTCGGAGCAGGGCTCTGCCGATCGCGCACAGCGGCGCTCCGTCCTTGCTTGACTCTGAACCCTGCCGACGCTCGCTCTCGCTCTCACCATCGGCAGAGCCCGCCTCCGACACTGCAAACGTCCGGCGATTTCTCCCACGGCAAAGGTACCAGCGCGGAAAGCTCTCGCTCCTCCTCACCTTCCCTTGCCAGCGCTTTCGCAGCGTAGCGCACAACGGTGACCTGCGCTTGCCTTCCCTCCGCGCACTCTGAATACACGCAGTCTCGGGCTCGCTCTGGGCACGGAGGAGCTCCCCAAGCGCAAACGTCAGGCGATTTCTCCCACACGGTAGCTCTCAGGGCTTAGAGCTGTGGCTGCTCCTCACCTTCCCTTGCGAGCGCTTTCACAGCCAAACGCACCCTGGGGATCTGCCCTTGCCTAGCCTCCCAGCGCTCCCGATACACACGCATTGTCAAGCTCTCGCTCACTCTCGGCAGAGAGACGTTCCCCAAGTGCAAACGTCCGGCGATTTCCCCACACTGTCGCTCTCAGGGCTTAGAGCTGTGGCTGCTCCTCACCTTCCCTTGCGAGCGCTTTCACAGCCAAGCGCACACGGGGCTCCGGGCTTGCCCGGCTCCTAATACTGCCCACCCTCTGTCTCACGATCGGCAGAGCCCTGCTCCAGCACTGCAAACATCCGGCGCTTTCTCCCGCACCCAAGGGGCCAGCACTGAAAGCTCATGCTGCTCCTCGCCTTCCCGTGCCAGCGCTTTCGCAGCACCAAGGCCTTAGAATTACGGGCTGGGAGAAATTGCCGGACGTGTGCACTTTGGGAGCTGGTCTCTGCCGAGAGTGAGGGGGAGCTTGAGAAAGTGTATTGGCAAGTGCCGGGAGGCAAGACAAGGGCAGATCCTCGGTGCGTGTTTAGCTGTGAAAGCGCTGGCAAAGCGAAGGTGAGGGCCAGCAACAGCACTAAGCCCTTAGACCTATTGTGCGGAGAAATCGCTGGCCTCTTGCGCTTCGGGAGCTGCTCTCTGCCGAGAGTGAGAGGGAGCTCGAGAACGCGTATTCGAAGGGCCTGGAGGAAAGGCGAGTGCGGTTCACCACTGTGCGCTACGCTGCGAAAGCGCTGGCAAGGCAAGGTGGGGAGCGGCAGGAACTTTCAGTGCTGGCGCTGTTGCCGTGGGAGAAATCGCCGGACGTTCGCAGTGTCGGAGCAGGGCTCTGCCGATCGCGCACAGCGGCGCTCCGTCCTTGCTTGACTCTGAACCCTGCCGACACTCGCTCTCGCTCTCACCATCGGCAGAGCCCGCCTCCGACACTGCAAACGTCCGGCGATTTCTCCCACGGCAAAGGTACCAGCGCGGAAAGCTCTCGCTCCTCCTCACCTTCCCTTGCCAGCGCTTTCGCAGCGTAGCGCACAACGGTGACCTGCGCTTGCCTTCCCTCCGCGCACTCTGAATACACACAGTCTCGGGCTCGCTCTGGGCACGGAGGAGCTCCCCAAGCGCAAACGTCAGGCGATTTCTCCCACACGGTAGCTCTCAGGGCTTAGAGCTGTGGCTGCTCCTCACCTTCCCTTGCGAGCGCTTTCACAGCCAAACGCACCCTGGGGATCTGCCCTTGCCTAGCCTCCCAGCGCTCCCGATACACACGCATTGTCAAGCTCTCGCTCACTCTCGGCAGAGAGACGTTCCCCAAGTGCAAACGTCCGGCGATTTCCCCACACTGTCGCTCTCAGGGCTTAGAGCTGTGGCTGCTCCTCACCTTCCCTTGCGAGCGCTTTCACAGCCAAGCGCACACGGGGCTCCGGGCTTGCCCGGCTCCTAATACTGCCCACCCTCTGTCTCACGATCGGCAGAGCCCTGCTCCAGCACTGCAAACATCCGGCGCTTTCTCCCGCACCCAAGGGGCCAGCACTGAAAGCTCATGCTGCTCCTCGCCTTCCCGTGCCAGCGCTTTCGCAGCACCAAGGCCTTAGAATTACGGGCTGGGAGAAATTGCCGGACGTGTGCACTTTGGGAGCTGGTCTCTGCCGAGAGTGAGGGGGAGCTTGAGAAAGTGTATTGGCAAGTGCCGGGAGGCAAGACAAGGGCAGATCCTCGGTGCGTGTTTAGCTGTGAAAGCGCTGGCAAAGCGAAGGTGAGGGCCAGCAACAGCACTAAGCCCTTAGACCTATTGTGCGGAGAAATCGCTGGCCTCTTGCGCTTCGGGAGCTGCTCTCTGCCGAGAGTGAGAGGGAGCTCGAGAACGCGTATTCGAAGGGCCTGGAGGAAAGGCGAGTGCGGTTCACCACTGTGCGCTACGCTGCGAAAGCGCTGGCAAGGCAAGGTGGGGAGCGGCAGGAACTTTCAGTGCTGGCGCTGTTGCCGTGGGAGAAATCGCCGGACGTTCGCAGTGTCGGAGCAGGGCTCTGCCGATCGCGCACAGCGGCGCTCCGTCCTTGCTTGACTCTGAACCCTGCCGACGCTCGCTCTCGCTCTCACCATCGGCAGAGCCCGCCTCCGACACTGCAAACGTCCGGCGATTTCTCCCACGGCAAAGGTACCAGCGCGGAAAGCTCTCGCTCCTCCTCACCTTCCCTTGCCAGCGCTTTCGCAGCGTAGCGCACAACGGTGACCTGCGCTTGCCTTCCCTCCGCGCACTCTGAATACACGCAGTCTCGGGCTCGCTCTGGGCACGGAGGAGCTCCCCAAGCGCAAACGTCAGGCGATTTCTCCCACACGGTAGCTCTCAGGGCTTAGAGCTGTGGCTGCTCCTCACCTTCCCTTGCGAGCGCTTTCACAGCCAAACGCACCCTGGGGATCTGCCCTTGCCTAGCCTCCCAGCGCTCCCGATACACACGCATTGTCAAGCTCTCGCTCACTCTCGGCAGAGAGACGTTCCCCAAGTGCAAACGTCCGGCGATTTCCCCACACTGTCGCTCTCAGGGCTTAGAGCTGTGGCTGCTCCTCACCTTCCCTTGCGAGCGCTTTCACAGCCAAGCGCACACGGGGCTCCGGGCTTGCCCGGCTCCTAATACTGCCCACCCTCTGTCTCACGATCGGCAGAGCCCTGCTCCAGCACTGCAAACATCCGGCGCTTTCTCCCGCACCCAAGGGGCCAGCACTGAAAGCTCATGCTGCTCCTCGCCTTCCCGTGCCAGCGCTTTCGCAGCACCAAGGCCTTAGAATTACGGGCTGGGAGAAATTGCCGGACGTGTGCACTTTGGGAGCTGGTCTCTGCCGAGAGTGAGGGGGAGCTTGAGAAAGTGTATTGGCAAGTGCCGGGAGGCAAGACAAGGGCAGATCCTCGGTGCGTGTTTAGCTGTGAAAGCGCTGGCAAAGCGAAGGTGAGGGCCAGCAACAGCACTAAGCCCTTAGACCTATTGTGCGGAGAAATCGCTGGCCTCTTGCGCTTCGGGAGCTGCTCTCTGCCGAGAGTGAGAGGGAGCTCGAGAACGCGTATTCGAAGGGCCTGGAGGAAAGGCGAGTGCGGTTCACCACTGTGCGCTACGCTGCGAAAGCGCTGGCAAGGCAAGGTGGGGAGCGGCAGGAACTTTCAGTGCTGGCGCTGTTGCCGTGGGAGAAATCGCCGGACGTTCGCAGTGTCGGAGCAGGGCTCTGCCGATCGCGCACAGCGGCGCTCCGTCCTTGCTTGACTCTGAACCCTGCCGACACTCGCTCTCGCTCTCACCATCGGCAGAGCCCGCCTCCGACACTGCAAACGTCCGGCGATTTCTCCCACGGCAAAGGTACCAGCGCGGAAAGCTCTCGCTCCTCCTCACCTTCCCTTGCCAGCGCTTTCGCAGCGTAGCGCACAACGGTGACCTGCGCTTGCCTTCCCTCCGCGCACTCTGAATACACACAGTCTCGGGCTCGCTCTGGGCACGGAGGAGCTCCCCAAGCGCAAACGTCAGGCGATTTCTCCCACACGGTAGCTCTCAGGGCTTAGAGCTGTGGCTGCTCCTCACCTTCCCTTGCGAGCGCTTTCACAGCCAAACGCACCCTGGGGATCTGCCCTTGCCTAGCCTCCCAGCGCTCCCGATACACACGCATTGTCAAGCTCTCGCTCACTCTCGGCAGAGAGACGTTCCCCAAGTGCAAACGTCCGGCGATTTCCCCACACTGTCGCTCTCAGGGCTTAGAGCTGTGGCTGCTCCTCACCTTCCCTTGCGAGCGCTTTCACAGCCAAGCGCACACGGGGCTCCGGGCTTGCCCGGCTCCTAATACTGCCCACCCTCTGTCTCACGATCGGCAGAGCCCTGCTCCAGCACTGCAAACATCCGGCGCTTTCTCCCGCACCCAAGGGGCCAGCACTGAAAGCTCATGCTGCTCCTCGCCTTCCCGTGCCAGCGCTTTCGCAGCACCAAGGCCTTAGAATTACGGGCTGGGAGAAATTGCCGGACGTGTGCACTTTGGGAGCTGGTCTCTGCCGAGAGTGAGGGGGAGCTTGAGAAAGTGTATTGGCAAGTGCCGGGAGGCAAGACAAGGGCAGATCCTCGGTGCGTGTTTAGCTGTGAAAGCGCTGGCAAAGCGAAGGTGAGGCCCAGCAACAGCACTAAGCCCTTAGACCTATTGTGCGGAGAAATCGCTGTCCTCTTGCGCTTCGGGAGCTGCTCTCTGCCGAGAGTGAGAGGGAGCTCGAGAACGCGTATTCGAAGGGCCTGGAGGAAAGGCGAGTGCGGTTCACCACTGTGCGCTACGCTGCGAAAGCGCTGGCAAGGCAAGGTGGGGAGCGGCAGGAACTTTCAGTGCTGGCGCTGTTGCCGTGGGAGAAATCGCCGGACGTTCGCAGTGTCGGAGCAGGGCTCTGCCGATCGCGCACAGCGGCGCTCCGTCCTTGCTTGACTCTGAACCCTGCCGACACTCGCTCTCGCTCTCACCATCGGCAGAGCCCGCCTCCGACACTGCAAACGTCCGGCGATTTCTCCCACGGCAAAGGTACCAGCGCGGAAAGCTCTCGCTCCTCCTCACCTTCCCTTGCCAGCGCTTTCGCAGCGTAGCGCACAACGGTGACCTGCGCTTGCCTTCCCTCCGCGCACTCTGAATACACACAGTCTCGGGCTCGCTCTGGGCACGGAGGAGCTCCCCAAGCGCAAACGTCAGGCGATTTCTCCCACACGGTAGCTCTCAGGGCTTAGAGCTGTGGCTGCTCCTCACCTTCCCTTGCGAGCGCTTTCACAGCCAAACGCACCCTGGGGATCTGCCCTTGCCTAGCCTCCCAGCGCTCCCGATACACACGCATTGTCAAGCTCTCGCTCACTCTCGGCAGAGAGACGTTCCCCAAGTGCAAACGTCCGGCGATTTCCCCACACTGTCGCTCTCAGGGCTTAGAGCTGTGGCTGCTCCTCACCTTCCCTTGCGAGCGCTTTCACAGCCAAGCGCACACGGGGCTCCGGGCTTGCCCGGCTCCTAATACTGCCCACCCTCTGTCTCACGATCGGCAGAGCCCTGCTCCAGCACTGCAAACATCCGGCGCTTTCTCCCGCACCCAAGGGGCCAGCACTGAAAGCTCATGCTGCTCCTCGCCTTCCCGTGCCAGCGCTTTCGCAGCACCAAGGCCTTAGAATTACGGGCTGGGAGAAATTGCCGGACGTGTGCACTTTGGGAGCTGGTCTCTGCCGAGAGTGAGGGGGAGCTTGAGAAAGTGTATTGGCAAGTGCCGGGAGGCAAGACAAGGGCAGATCCTCGGTGCGTGTTTAGCTGTGAAAGCGCTGGCAAAGCGAAGGTGAGGGCCAGCAACAGCACTAAGCCCTTAGACCTATTGTGCGGAGAAATCGCTGGCCTCTTGCGCTTCGGGAGCTGCTCTCTGCCGAGAGTGAGAGGGAGCTCGAGAACGCGTATTCGAAGGGCCTGGAGGAAAGGCGAGTGCGGTTCACCACTGTGCGCTACGCTGCGAAAGCGCTGGCAAGGCAAGGTGGGGAGCGGCAGGAACTTTCAGTGCTGGCGCTGTTGCCGTGGGAGAAATCGCCGGACGTTCGCAGTGTCGGAGCAGGGCTCTGGCGATCGCGCACAGCGGCGCTCCGTCCTTGCTTGACTCTGAACCCTGCCGACACTCGCTCTCGCTCTCACCATCGGCAGAGCCCGCCTCCGACACTGCAAACGTCCGGCGATTTCTCCCACGGCAAAGGTACCAGCGCGGAAAGCTCTCGCTCCTCCTCACCTTCCCTTGCCAGCGCTTTCGCAGCGTAGCGCACAACGGTGACCTGCGCTTGCCTTCCCTCCGCGCACTCTGAATACACGCAGTCTCGGGCTCGCTCTGGGCACGGAGGAGCTCCCCAAGCGCAAACGTCAGGCGATTTCTCCCACACGGTAGCTCTCAGGGCTTAGAGCTGTGGCTGCTCCTCACCTTCCCTTGCGAGCGCTTTCACAGCCAAACGCACCCTGGGGATCTGCCCTTGCCTAGCCTCCCAGCGCTCCCGATACACACGCATTGTCAAGCTCTCGCTCACTCTCGGCAGAGAGACGTTCCCCAAGTGCAAACGTCCGGCGATTTCCCCACACTGTCGCTCTCAGGGCTTAGAGCTGTGGCTGCTCCTCACCTTCCCTTGCGAGCGCTTTCACAGCCAAGCGCACACGGGGCTCCGGGCTTGCCCGGCTCCTAATACTGCCCGCCCTCTGTCTCACGATCGGCAGAGCCCTGCTCCAGCACTGCAAACATCCGGCGCTTTCTCCCGCACCCAAGGGGCCAGCACTGAAAGCTCATGCTGCTCCTCGCCTTCCCGTGCCAGCGCTTTCGCAGCACCAAGGCCTTAGAATTACGGGCTGGGAGAAATTGCCGGACGTGTGCACTTTGGGAGCTGGTCTCTGCCGAGAGTGAGGGGGAGCTTGAGAAAGTGTATTGGCAAGTGCCGGGAGGCAAGACAAGGGCAGATCCTCGGTGCGTGTTTAGCTGTGAAAGCGCTGGCAAAGCGAAGGTGAGGCCCAGCAACAGCACTAAGCCCTTAGACCTATTGTGCGGAGAAATCGCTGGCCTCTTGCGCTTCGGGAGCTGCTCTCTGCCGAGAGTGAGAGGGAGCTCGAGAACGCGTATTCGAAGGGCCTGGAGGAAAGGCGAGTGCGGTTCACCACTGTGCGCTACGCTGCGAAAGCGCTGGCAAGGCAAGGTGGGGAGCGGCAGGAACTTTCAGTGCTGGCGCTGTTGCCGTGGGAGAAATCGCCGGACGTTCGCAGTGTCGGAGCAGGGCTCTGGCGATCGCGCACAGCGGCGCTCCGTCCTTGCTTGACTCTGAACCCTGCCGACACTCGCTCTCGCTCTCACCATCGGCAGAGCCCGCCTCCGACACTGCAAACGTCCGGCGATTTCTCCCACGGCAAAGGTACCAGCGCGGAAAGCTCTCGCTCCTCCTCACCTTCCCTTGCCAGCGCTTTCGCAGCGTAGCGCACAACGGTGACCTGCGCTTGCCTTCCCTCCGCGCACTCTGAATACACACAGTCTCGGGCTCGCTCTGGGCACGGAGGAGCTCCCCAAGCGCAAACGTCAGGCGATTTCTCCCACACGGTAGCTCTCAGGGCTTAGAGCTGTGGCTGCTCCTCACCTTCCCTTGCGAGCGCTTTCACAGCCAAACGCACCCTGGGGATCTGCCCTTGCCTAGCCTCCCAGCGCTCCCGATACACACGCATTGTCAAGCTCTCGCTCACTCTCGGCAGAGAGACGTTCCCCAAGTGCAAACGTCCGGCGATTTCCCCACACTGTCGCTCTCAGGGCTTAGAGCTGTGGCTGCTCCTCACCTTCCCTTGCGAGCGCTTTCACAGCCAAGCGCACACGGGGCTCCGGGCTTGCCCGGCTCCTAATACTGCCCACCCTCTGTCTCACGATCGGCAGAGCCCTGCTCCAGCACTGCAAACATCCGGCGCTTTCTCCCGCACCCAAGGGGCCAGCACTGAAAGCTCATGCTGCTCCTCGCCTTCCCGTGCCAGCGCTTTCGCAGCACCAAGGCCTTAGAATTACGGGCTGGGAGAAATTGCAGGACGTGTGCACTTTGGGAGCTGGTCTCTGCCGAGAGTGAGGGGGAGCTTGAGAAAGTGTATTGGCAAGTGCCGGGAGGCAAGACAAGGGCAGATCCTCGGTGCGTGTTTAGCTGTGAAAGCGCTGGCAAAGCGAAGGTGAGGCCCAGCAACAGCACTAAGCCCTTAGACCTATTGTGCGGAGAAATCGCTGGCCTCTTGCGCTTCGGGAGCTGCTCTCTGCCGAGAGTGAGAGGGAGCTCGAGAACGCGTATTCGAAGGGCCTGGAGGAAAGGCGAGTGCGGTTCACCACTGTGCGCTACGCTGCGAAAGCGCTGGCAAGGCAAGGTGGGGAGCGGCAGGAACTTTCAGTGCTGGCGCTGTTGCCGTGGGAGAAATCGCCGGACGTTCGCAGTGTCGGAGCAGGGCTCTGGCGATCGCGCACAGCGGCGCTCCGTCCTTGCTTGACTCTGAACCCTGCCGACACTCGCTCTCGCTCTCACCATCGGCAGAGCCCGCCTCCGACACTGCAAACGTCCGGCGATTTCTCCCACGGCAAAGGTACCAGCGCGGAAAGCTCTCGCTCCTCCTCACCTTCCCTTGCCAGCGCTTTCGCAGCGTAGCGCACAACGGTGACCTGCGCTTGCCTTCCCTCCGCGCACTCTGAATACACACAGTCTCGGGCTCGCTCTGGGCACGGAGGAGCTCCCCAAGCGCAAACGTCAGGCGATTTCTCCCACACGGTAGCTCTCAGGGCTTAGAGCTGTGGCTGCTCCTCACCTTCCCTTGCGAGCGCTTTCACAGCCAAACGCACCCTGGGGATCTGCCCTTGCCTAGCCTCCCAGCGCTCCCGATACACACGCATTGTCAAGCTCTCGCTCACTCTCGGCAGAGAGACGTTCCCCAAGTGCAAACGTCCGGCGATTTCCCCACACTGTCGCTCTCAGGGCTTAGAGCTGTGGCTGCTCCTCACCTTCCCTTGCGAGCGCTTTCACAGCCAAGCGCACACGGGGCTCCGGGCTTGCCCGGCTCCTAATACTGCCCACCCTCTGTCTCACGATCGGCAGAGCCCTGCTCCAGCACTGCAAACATCCGGCGCTTTCTCCCGCACCCAAGGGGCCAGCACTGAAAGCTCATGCTGCTCCTCGCCTTCCCGTGCCAGCGCTTTCGCAGCACCAAGGCCTTAGAATTACGGGCTGGGAGAAATTGCCGGACGTGTGCACTTTGGGAGCTGGTCTCTGCCGAGAGTGAGGGGGAGCTTGAGAAAGTGTATTGGCAAGTGCCGGGAGGCAAGACAAGGGCAGATCCTCGGTGCGTGTTTAGCTGTGAAAGCGCTGGCAAAGCGAAGGTGAGGGCCAGCAACAGCACTAAGCCCTTAGACCTATTGTGCGGAGAAATCGCTGGCCTCTTGCGCTTCGGGAGCTGCTCTCTGCCGAGAGTGAGAGGGAGCTCGAGAACGCGTATTCGAAGGGCCTGGAGGAAAGGCGAGTGCGGTTCACCACTGTGCGCTACGCTGCGAAAGCGCTGGCAAGGCAAGGTGGGGAGCGGCAGGAACTTTCAGTGCTGGCGCTGTTGCCGTGGGAGAAATCGCCGGACGTTCGCAGTGTCGGAGCAGGGCTCTGCCGATCGCGCACAGCGGCGCTCCGTCCTTGCTTGACTCTGAACCCTGCCGACACTCGCTCTCGCTCTCACCATCGGCAGAGCCCGCCTCCGACACTGCAAACGTCCGGCGATTTCTCCCACGGCAAAGGTACCAGCGCGGAAAGCTCTCGCTCCTCCTCACCTTCCCTTGCCAGCGCTTTCGCAGCGTAGCGCACAACGGTGACCTGCGCTTGCCTTCCCTCCGCGCACTCTGAATACACGCAGTCTCGGGCTCGCTCTGGGCACGGAGGAGCTCCCCAAGCGCAAACGTCAGGCGATTTCTCCCACACGGTAGCTCTCAGGGCTTAGAGCTGTGGCTGCTCCTCACCTTCCCTTGCGAGCGCTTTCACAGCCAAACGCACCCTGGGGATCTGCCCTTGCCTAGCCTCCCAGCGCTCCCGATACACACGCATTGTCAAGCTCTCGCTCACTCTCGGCAGAGAGACGTTCCCCAAGTGCAAACGTCCGGCGATTTCCCCACACTGTCGCTCTCAGGGCTTAGAGCTGTGGCTGCTCCTCACCTTCCCTTGCGAGCGCTTTCACAGCCAAGCGCACACGGGGCTCCGGGCTTGCCCGGCTCCTAATACTGCCCGCCCTCTGTCTCACGATCGGCAGAGCCCTGCTCCAGCACTGCAAACATCCGGCGCTTTCTCCCGCACCCAAGGGGCCAGCACTGAAAGCTCATGCTGCTCCTCGCCTTCCCGTGCCAGCGCTTTCGCAGCACCAAGGCCTTAGAATTACGGGCTGGGAGAAATTGCCGGACGTGTGCACTTTGGGAGCTGGTCTCTGCCGAGAGTGAGGGGGAGCTTGAGAAAGTGTATTGGCAAGTGCCGGGAGGCAAGACAAGGGCAGATCCTCGGTGCGTGTTTAGCTGTGAAAGCGCTGGCAAAGCGAAGGTGAGGGCCAGCAACAGCACTAAGCCCTTAGACCTATTGTGCGGAGAAATCGCTGTCCTCTTGCGCTTCGGGAGCTGCTCTCTGCCGAGAGTGAGAGGGAGCTCGAGAACGCGTATTCGAAGGGCCTGGAGGAAAGGCGAGTGCGGTTCACCACTGTGCGCTACGCTGCGAAAGCGCTGGCAAGGCAAGGTGGGGAGCGGCAGGAACTTTCAGTGCTGGCGCTGTTGCCGTGGGAGAAATCGCCGGACGTTCGCAGTGTCGGAGCAGGGCTCTGCCGATCGCGCACAGCGGCGCTCCGTCCTTGCTTGACTCTGAACCCTGCCGACACTCGCTCTCGCTCTCACCATCGGCAGAGCCCGCCTCCGACACTGCAAACGTCCGGCGATTTCTCCCACGGCAAAGGTACCAGCGCGGAAAGCTCTCGCTCCTCCTCACCTTCCCTTGCCAGCGCTTTCGCAGCGTAGCGCACAACGGTGACCTGCGCTTGCCTTCCCTCCGCGCACTCTGAATACACACAGTCTCGGGCTCGCTCTGGGCACGGAGGAGCTCCCCAAGCGCAAACGTCAGGCGATTTCTCCCACACGGTAGCTCTCAGGGCTTAGAGCTGTGGCTGCTCCTCACCTTCCCTTGCGAGCGCTTTCACAGCCAAACGCACCCTGGGGATCTGCCCTTGCCTAGCCTCCCAGCGCTCCCGATACACACGCATTGTCAAGCTCTCGCTCACTCTCGGCAGAGAGACGTTCCCCAAGTGCAAACGTCCGGCGATTTCCCCACACTGTCGCTCTCAGGGCTTAGAGCTGTGGCTGCTCCTCACCTTCCCTTGCGAGCGCTTTCACAGCCAAGCGCACACGGGGCTCCGGGCTTGCCCGGCTCCTAATACTGCCCACCCTCTGTCTCACGATCGGCAGAGCCCTGCTCCAGCACTGCAAACATCCGGCGCTTTCTCCCGCACCCAAGGGGCCAGCACTGAAAGCTCATGCTGCTCCTCGCCTTCCCGTGCCAGCGCTTTCGCAGCACCAAGGCCTTAGAATTACGGGCTGGGAGAAATTGCCGGACGTGTGCACTTTGGGAGCTGGTCTCTGCCGAGAGTGAGGGGGAGCTTGAGAAAGTGTATTGGCAAGTGCCGGGAGGCAAGACAAGGGCAGATCCTCGGTGCGTGTTTAGCTGTGAAAGCGCTGGCAAAGCGAAGGTGAGGGCCAGCAACAGCACTAAGCCCTTAGACCTATTGTGCGGAGAAATCGCTGGCCTCTTGCGCTTCGGGAGCTGCTCTCTGCCGAGAGTGAGAGGGAGCTCGAGAACGCGTATTCGAAGGGCCTGGAGGAAAGGCGAGTGCGGTTCACCACTGTGCGCTACGCTGCGAAAGCGCTGGCAAGGCAAGGTGGGGAGCGGCAGGAACTTTCAGTGCTGGCGCTGTTGCCGTGGGAGAAATCGCCGGACGTTCGCAGTGTCGGAGCAGGGCTCTGCCGATCGCGCACAGCGGCGCTCCGTCCTTGCTTGACTCTGAACCCTGCCGACACTCGCTCTCGCTCTCACCATCGGCAGAGCCCGCCTCCGACACTGCAAACGTCCGGCGATTTCTCCCACGGCAAAGGTACCAGCGCGGAAAGCTCTCGCTCCTCCTCACCTTCCCTTGCCAGCGCTTTCGCAGCGTAGCGCACAACGGTGACCTGCGCTTGCCTTCCCTCCGCGCACTCTGAATACACACAGTCTCGGGCTCGCTCTGGGCACGGAGGAGCTCCCCAAGCGCAAACGTCAGGCGATTTCTCCCACACGGTAGCTCTCAGGGCTTAGAGCTGTGGCTGCTCCTCACCTTCCCTTGCGAGCGCTTTCACAGCCAAACGCACCCTGGGGATCTGCCCTTGCCTAGCCTCCCAGCGCTCCCGATACACACGCATTGTCAAGCTCTCGCTCACTCTCGGCAGAGAGACGTTCCCCAAGTGCAAACGTCCGGCGATTTCCCCACACTGTCGCTCTCAGGGCTTAGAGCTGTGGCTGCTCCTCACCTTCCCTTGCGAGCGCTTTCACAGCCAAGCGCACACGGGGCTCCGGGCTTGCCCGGCTCCTAATACTGCCCACCCTCTGTCTCACGATCGGCAGAGCCCTGCTCCAGCACTGCAAACATCCGGCGCTTTCTCCCGCACCCAAGGGGCCAGCACTGAAAGCTCATGCTGCTCCTCGCCTTCCCGTGCCAGCGCTTTCGCAGCACCAAGGCCTTAGAATTACGGGCTGGGAGAAATTGCCGGACGTGTGCACTTTGGGAGCTGGTCTCTGCCGAGAGTGAGGGGGAGCTTGAGAAAGTGTATTGGCAAGTGCCGGGAGGCAAGACAAGGGCAGATCCTCGGTGCGTGTTTAGCTGTGAAAGCGCTGGCAAAGCGAAGGTGAGGCCCAGCAACAGCACTAAGCCCTTAGACCTATTGTGCGGAGAAATCGCTGGCCTCTTGCGCTTCGGGAGCTGCTCTCTGCCGAGAGTGAGAGGGAGCTCGAGAACGCGTATTCGAAGGGCCTGGAGGAAAGGCGAGTGCGGTTCACCACTGTGCGCTACGCTGCGAAAGCGCTGGCAAGGCAAGGTGGGGAGCGGCAGGAACTTTCAGTGCTGGCGCTGTTGCCGTGGGAGAAATCGCCGGACGTTCGCAGTGTCGGAGCAGGGCTCTGCCGATCGCGCACAGCGGCGCTCCGTCCTTGCTTGACTCTGAACCCTGCCGACACTCGCTCTCGCTCTCACCATCGGCAGAGCCCGCCTCCGACACTGCAAACGTCCGGCGATTTCTCCCACGGCAAAGGTACCAGCGCGGAAAGCTCTCGCTCCTCCTCACCTTCCCTTGCCAGCGCTTTCGCAGCGTAGCGCACAACGGTGACCTGCGCTTGCCTTCCCTCCGCGCACTCTGAATACACGCAGTCTCGGGCTCGCTCTGGGCACGGAGGAGCTCCCCAAGCGCAAACGTCAGGCGATTTCTCCCACACGGTAGCTCTCAGGGCTTAGAGCTGTGGCTGCTCCTCACCTTCCCTTGCGAGCGCTTTCACAGCCAAACGCACCCTGGGGATCTGCCCTTGCCTAGCCTCCCAGCGCTCCCGATACACACGCATTGTCAAGCTCTCGCTCACTCTCGGCAGAGACACGTTCCCCAAGTGCAAACGTCCGGCGATTTCCCCACACTGTCGCTCTCAGGGCTTAGAGCTGTGGCTGCTCCTCACCTTCCCTTGCGAGCGCTTTCACAGCCAAGCGCACACGGGGCTCCGGGCTTGCCCGGCTCCTAATACTGCCCACCCTCTGTCTCACGATCGGCAGAGCCCTGCTCCAGCACTGCAAACATCCGGCGCTTTCTCCCGCACCCAAGGGGCCAGCACTGAAAGCTCATGCTGCTCCTCGCCTTCCCGTGCCAGCGCTTTCGCAGCACCAAGGCCTTAGAATTACGGGCTGGGAGAAATTGCCGGACGTGTGCACTTTGGGAGCTGGTCTCTGCCGAGAGTGAGGGGGAGCTTGAGAAAGTGTATTGGCAAGTGCCGGGAGGCAAGACAAGGGCAGATCCTCGGTGCGTGTTTAGCTGTGAAAGCGCTGGCAAAGCGAAGGTGAGGGCCAGCAACAGCACTAAGCCCTTAGACCTATTGTGCGGAGAAATCGCTGGCCTCTTGCGCTTCGGGAGCTGCTCTCTGCCGAGAGTGAGAGGGAGCTCGAGAACGCGTATTCGAAGGGCCTGGAGGAAAGGCGAGTGCGGTTCACCACTGTGCGCTACGCTGCGAAAGCGCTGGCAAGGCAAGGTGGGGAGCGGCAGGAACTTTCAGTGCTGGCGCTGTTGCCGTGGGAGAAATCGCCGGACGTTCGCAGTGTCGGAGCAGGGCTCTGCCGATCGCGCACAGCGGCGCTCCGTCCTTGCTTGACTCTGAACCCTGCCGACACTCGCTCTCGCTCTCACCATCGGCAGAGCCCGCCTCCGACACTGCAAACGTCCGGCGATTTCTCCCACGGCAAAGGTACCAGCGCGGAAAGCTCTCGCTCCTCCTCACCTTCCCTTGCCAGCGCTTTCGCAGCGTAGCGCACAACGGTGACCTGCGCTTGCCTTCCCTCCGCGCACTCTGAATACACACAGTCTCGGGCTCGCTCTGGGCACGGAGGAGCTCCCCAAGCGCAAACGTCAGGCGATTTCTCCCACACGGTAGCTCTCAGGGCTTAGAGCTGTGGCTGCTCCTCACCTTCCCTTGCGAGCGCTTTCACAGCCAAACGCACCCTGGGGATCTGCCCTTGCCTAGCCTCCCAGCGCTCCCGATACACACGCATTGTCAAGCTCTCGCTCACTCTCGGCAGAGAGACGTTCCCCAAGTGCAAACGTCCGGCGATTTCCCCACACTGTCGCTCTCAGGGCTTAGAGCTGTGGCTGCTCCTCACCTTCCCTTGCGAGCGCTTTCACAGCCAAGCGCACACGGGGCTCCGGGCTTGCCCGGCTCCTAATACTGCCCACCCTCTGTCTCACGATCGGCAGAGCCCTGCTCCAGCACTGCAAACATCCGGCGCTTTCTCCCGCACCCAAGGGGCCAGCACTGAAAGCTCATGCTGCTCCTCGCCTTCCCGTGCCAGCGCTTTCGCAGCACCAAGGCCTTAGAATTACGGGCTGGGAGAAATTGCCGGACGTGTGCACTTTGGGAGCTGGTCTCTGCCGAGAGTGAGGGGGAGCTTGAGAAAGTGTATTGGCAAGTGCCGGGAGGCAAGACAAGGGCAGATCCTCGGTGCGTGTTTAGCTGTGAAAGCGCTGGCAAAGCGAAGGTGAGGGCCAGCAACAGCACTAAGCCCTTAGACCTATTGTGCGGAGAAATCGCTGGCCTCTTGCGCTTCGGGAGCTGCTCTCTGCCGAGAGTGAGAGGGAGCTCGAGAACGCGTATTCGAAGGGCCTGGAGGAAAGGCGAGTGCGGTTCACCACTGTGCGCTACGCTGCGAAAGCGCTGGCAAGGCAAGGTGGGGAGCGGCAGGAACTTTCAGTGCTGGCGCTGTTGCCGTGGGAGAAATCGCCGGACGTTCGCAGTGTCGGAGCAGGGCTCTGCCGATCGCGCACAGCGGCGCTCCGTCCTTGCTTGACTCTGAACCCTGCCGACACTCGCTCTCGCTCTCACCATCGGCAGAGCCCGCCTCCGACACTGCAAACGTCCGGCGATTTCTCCCACGGCAAAGGTACCAGCGCGGAAAGCTCTCGCTCCTCCTCACCTTCCCTTGCCAGCGCTTTCGCAGCGTAGCGCACAACGGTGACCTGCGCTTGCCTTCCCTCCGCGCACTCTGAATACACGCAGTCTCGGGCTCGCTCTGGGCACGGAGGAGCTCCCCAAGCGCAAACGTCAGGCGATTTCTCCCACACGGTAGCTCTCAGGGCTTAGAGCTGTGGCTGCTCCTCACCTTCCCTTGCGAGCGCTTTCACAGCCAAACGCACCCTGGGGATCTGCCCTTGCCTAGCCTCCCAGCGCTCCCGATACACACGCATTGTCAAGCTCTCGCTCACTCTCGGCAGAGAGACGTTCCCCAAGTGCAAACGTCCGGCGATTTCCCCACACTGTCGCTCTCAGGGCTTAGAGCTGTGGCTGCTCCTCACCTTCCCTTGCGAGCGCTTTCACAGCCAAGCGCACACGGGGCTCCGGGCTTGCCCGGCTCCTAATACTGCCCGCCCTCTGTCTCACGATCGGCAGAGCCCTGCTCCAGCACTGCAAACATCCGGCGCTTTCTCCCGCACCCAAGGGGCCAGCACTGAAAGCTCATGCTGCTCCTCGCCTTCCCGTGCCAGCGCTTTCGCAGCACCAAGGCCTTAGAATTACGGGCTGGGAGAAATTGCCGGACGTGTGCACTTTGGGAGCTGGTCTCTGCCGAGAGTGAGGGGGAGCTTGAGAAAGTGTATTGGCAAGTGCCGGGAGGCAAGACAAGGGCAGATCCTCGGTGCGTGTTTAGCTGTGAAAGCGCTGGCAAAGCGAAGGTGAGGCCCAGCAACAGCACTAAGCCCTTAGACCTATTGTGCGGAGAAATCGCTGGCCTCTTGCGCTTCGGGAGCTGCTCTCTGCCGAGAGTGAGAGGGAGCTCGAGAACGCGTATTCGAAGGGCCTGGAGGAAAGGCGAGTGCGGTTCACCACTGTGCGCTACGCTGCGAAAGCGCTGGCAAGGCAAGGTGGGGAGCGGCAGGAACTTTCAGTGCTGGCGCTGTTGCCGTGGGAGAAATCGCCGGACGTTCGCAGTGTCGGAGCAGGGCTCTGCCGATCGCGCACAGCGGCGCTCCGTCCTTGCTTGACTCTGAACCCTGCCGACACTCGCTCTCGCTCTCACCATCGGCAGAGCCCGCCTCCGACACTGCAAACGTCCGGCGATTTCTCCCACGGCAAAGGTACCAGCGCGGAAAGCTCTCGCTCCTCCTCACCTTCCCTTGCCAGCGCTTTCGCAGCGTAGCGCACAACGGTGACCTGCGCTTGCCTTCCCTCCGCGCACTCTGAATACACACAGTCTCGGGCTCGCTCTGGGCACGGAGGAGCTCCCCAAGCGCAAACGTCAGGCGATTTCTCCCACACGGTAGCTCTCAGGGCTTAGAGCTGTGGCTGCTCCTCACCTTCCCTTGCGAGCGCTTTCACAGCCAAACGCACCCTGGGGATCTGCCCTTGCCTAGCCTCCCAGCGCTCCCGATACACACGCATTGTCAAGCTCTCGCTCACTCTCGGCAGAGAGACGTTCCCCAAGTGCAAACGTCCGGCGATTTCCCCACACTGTCGCTCTCAGGGCTTAGAGCTGTGGCTGCTCCTCACCTTCCCTTGCGAGCGCTTTCACAGCCAAGCGCACACGGGGCTCCGGGCTTGCCCGGCTCCTAATACTGCCCACCCTCTGTCTCACGATCGGCAGAGCCCTGCTCCAGCACTGCAAACATCCGGCGCTTTCTCCCGCACCCAAGGGGCCAGCACTGAAAGCTCATGCTGCTCCTCGCCTTCCCGTGCCAGCGCTTTCGCAGCACCAAGGCCTTAGAATTACGGGCTGGGAGAAATTGCCGGACGTGTGCACTTTGGGAGCTGGTCTCTGCCGAGAGTGAGGGGGAGCTTGAGAAAGTGTATTGGCAAGTGCCGGGAGGCAAGACAAGGGCAGATCCTCGGTGCGTGTTTAGCTGTGAAAGCGCTGGCAAAGCGAAGGTGAGGGCCAGCAACAGCACTAAGCCCTTAGACCTATTGTGCGGAGAAATCGCTGGCCTCTTGCGCTTCGGGAGCTGCTCTCTGCCGAGAGTGAGAGGGAGCTCGAGAACGCGTATTCGAAGGGCCTGGAGGAAAGGCGAGTGCGGTTCACCACTGTGCGCTACGCTGCGAAAGCGCTGGCAAGGCAAGGTGGGGAGCGGCAGGAACTTTCAGTGCTGGCGCTGTTGCCGTGGGAGAAATCGCCGGACGTTCGCAGTGTCGGAGCAGGGCTCTGCCGATCGCGCACAGCGGCGCTCCGTCCTTGCTTGACTCTGAACCCTGCCGACACTCGCTCTCGCTCTCACCATCGGCAGAGCCCGCCTCCGACACTGCAAACGTCCGGCGATTTCTCCCACGGCAAAGGTACCAGCGCGGAAAGCTCTCGCTCCTCCTCACCTTCCCTTGCCAGCGCTTTCGCAGCGTAGCGCACAACGGTGACCTGCGCTTGCCTTCCCTCCGCGCACTCTGAATACACGCAGTCTCGGGCTCGCTCTGGGCACGGAGGAGCTCCCCAAGCGCAAACGTCAGGCGATTTCTCCCACACGGTAGCTCTCAGGGCTTAGAGCTGTGGCTGCTCCTCACCTTCCCTTGCGAGCGCTTTCACAGCCAAACGCACCCTGGGGATCTGCCCTTGCCTAGCCTCCCAGCGCTCCCGATACACACGCATTGTCAAGCTCTCGCTCACTCTCGGCAGAGAGACGTTCCCCAAGTGCAAACGTCCGGCGATTTCCCCACACTGTCGCTCTCAGGGCTTAGAGCTGTGGCTGCTCCTCACCTTCCCTTGCGAGCGCTTTCACAGCCAAGCGCACACGGGGCTCCGGGCTTGCCCGGCTCCTAATACTGCCCGCCCTCTGTCTCACGATCGGCAGAGCCCTGCTCCAGCACTGCAAACATCCGGCGCTTTCTCCCGCACCCAAGGGGCCAGCACTGAAAGCTCATGCTGCTCCTCGCCTTCCCGTGCCAGCGCTTTCGCAGCACCAAGGCCTTAGAATTACGGGCTGGGAGAAATTGCCGGACGTGTGCACTTTGGGAGCTGGTCTCTGCCGAGAGTGAGGGGGAGCTTGAGAAAGTGTATTGGCAAGTGCCGGGAGGCAAGACAAGGGCAGATCCTCGGTGCGTGTTTAGCTGTGAAAGCGCTGGCAAAGCGAAGGTGAGGCCCAGCAACAGCACTAAGCCCTTAGACCTATTGTGCGGAGAAATCGCTGGCCTCTTGCGCTTCGGGAGCTGCTCTCTGCCGAGAGTGAGAGGGAGCTCGAGAACGCGTATTCGAAGGGCCTGGAGGAAAGGCGAGTGCGGTTCACCACTGTGCGCTACGCTGCGAAAGCGCTGGCAAGGCAAGGTGGGGAGCGGCAGGAACTTTCAGTGCTGGCGCTGTTGCCGTGGGAGAAATCGCCGGACGTTCGCAGTGTCGGAGCAGGGCTCTGGCGATCGCGCACAGCGGCGCTCCGTCCTTGCTTGACTCTGAACCCTGCCGACACTCGCTCTCGCTCTCACCATCGGCAGAGCCCGCCTCCGACACTGCAAACGTCCGGCGATTTCTCCCACGGCAAAGGTACCAGCGCGGAAAGCTCTCGCTCCTCCTCACCTTCCCTTGCCAGCGCTTTCGCAGCGTAGCGCACAACGGTGACCTGCGCTTGCCTTCCCTCCGCGCACTCTGAATACACACAGTCTCGGGCTCGCTCTGGGCACGGAGGAGCTCCCCAAGCGCAAACGTCAGGCGATTTCTCCCACACGGTAGCTCTCAGGGCTTAGAGCTGTGGCTGCTCCTCACCTTCCCTTGCGAGCGCTTTCACAGCCAAACGCACCCTGGGGATCTGCCCTTGCCTAGCCTCCCAGCGCTCCCGATACACACGCATTGTCAAGCTCTCGCTCACTCTCGGCAGAGAGACGTTCCCCAAGTGCAAACGTCCGGCGATTTCCCCACACTGTCGCTCTCAGGGCTTAGAGCTGTGGCTGCTCCTCACCTTCCCTTGCGAGCGCTTTCACAGCCAAGCGCACACGGGGCTCCGGGCTTGCCCGGCTCCTAATACTGCCCACCCTCTGTCTCACGATCGGCAGAGCCCTGCTCCAGCACTGCAAACATCCGGCGCTTTCTCCCGCACCCAAGGGGCCAGCACTGAAAGCTCATGCTGCTCCTCGCCTTCCCGTGCCAGCGCTTTCGCAGCACCAAGGCCTTAGAATTACGGGCTGGGAGAAATTGCAGGACGTGTGCACTTTGGGAGCTGGTCTCTGCCGAGAGTGAGGGGGAGCTTGAGAAAGTGTATTGGCAAGTGCCGGGAGGCAAGACAAGGGCAGATCCTCGGTGCGTGTTTAGCTGTGAAAGCGCTGGCAAAGCGAAGGTGAGGCCCAGCAACAGCACTAAGCCCTTAGACCTATTGTGCGGAGAAATCGCTGGCCTCTTGCGCTTCGGGAGCTGCTCTCTGCCGAGAGTGAGAGGGAGCTCGAGAACGCGTATTCGAAGGGCCTGGAGGAAAGGCGAGTGCGGTTCACCACTGTGCGCTACGCTGCGAAAGCGCTGGCAAGGCAAGGTGGGGAGCGGCAGGAACTTTCAGTGCTGGCGCTGTTGCCGTGGGAGAAATCGCCGGACGTTCGCAGTGTCGGAGCAGGGCTCTGCCGATCGCGCACAGCGGCGCTCCGTCCTTGCTTGACTCTGAACCCTGCCGACACTCGCTCTCGCTCTCACCATCGGCAGAGCCCGCCTCCGACACTGCAAACGTCCGGCGATTTCTCCCACGGCAAAGGTACCAGCGCGGAAAGCTCTCGCTCCTCCTCACCTTCCCTTGCCAGCGCTTTCGCAGCGTAGCGCACAACGGTGACCTGCGCTTGCCTTCCCTCCGCGCACTCTGAATACACACAGTCTCGGGCTCGCTCTGGGCACGGAGGAGCTCCCCAAGCGCAAACGTCAGGCGATTTCTCCCACACGGTAGCTCTCAGGGCTTAGAGCTGTGGCTGCTCCTCACCTTCCCTTGCGAGCGCTTTCACAGCCAAACGCACCCTGGGGATCTGCCCTTGCCTAGCCTCCCAGCGCTCCCGATACACACGCATTGTCAAGCTCTCGCTCACTCTCGGCAGAGAGACGTTCCCCAAGTGCAAACGTCCGGCGATTTCCCCACACTGTCGCTCTCAGGGCTTAGAGCTGTGGCTGCTCCTCACCTTCCCTTGCGAGCGCTTTCACAGCCAAGCGCACACGGGGCTCCGGGCTTGCCCGGCTCCTAATACTGCCCACCCTCTGTCTCACGATCGGCAGAGCCCTGCTCCAGCACTGCAAACATCCGGCGCTTTCTCCCGCACCCAAGGGGCCAGCACTGAAAGCTCATGCTGCTCCTCGCCTTCCCGTGCCAGCGCTTTCGCAGCACCAAGGCCTTAGAATTACGGGCTGGGAGAAATTGCCGGACGTGTGCACTTTGGGAGCTGGTCTCTGCCGAGAGTGAGGGGGAGCTTGAGAAAGTGTATTGGCAAGTGCCGGGAGGCAAGACAAGGGCAGATCCTCGGTGCGTGTTTAGCTGTGAAAGCGCTGGCAAAGCGAAGGTGAGGGCCAGCAACAGCACTAAGCCCTTAGACCTATTGTGCGGAGAAATCGCTGGCCTCTTGCGCTTCGGGAGCTGCTCTCTGCCGAGAGTGAGAGGGAGCTCGAGAACGCGTATTCGAAGGGCCTGGAGGAAAGGCGAGTGCGGTTCACCACTGTGCGCTACGCTGCGAAAGCGCTGGCAAGGCAAGGTGGGGAGCGGCAGGAACTTTCAGTGCTGGCGCTGTTGCCGTGGGAGAAATCGCCGGACGTTCGCAGTGTCGGAGCAGGGCTCTGCCGATCGCGCACAGCGGCGCTCCGTCCTTGCTTGACTCTGAACCCTGCCGACACTCGCTCTCGCTCTCACCATCGGCAGAGCCCGCCTCCGACACTGCAAACGTCCGGCGATTTCTCCCACGGCAAAGGTACCAGCGCGGAAAGCTCTCGCTCCTCCTCACCTTCCCTTGCCAGCGCTTTCGCAGCGTAGCGCACAACGGTGACCTGCGCTTGCCTTCCCTCCGCGCACTCTGAATACACGCAGTCTCGGGCTCGCTCTGGGCACGGAGGAGCTCCCCAAGCGCAAACGTCAGGCGATTTCTCCCACACGGTAGCTCTCAGGGCTTAGAGCTGTGGCTGCTCCTCACCTTCCCTTGCGAGCGCTTTCACAGCCAAACGCACCCTGGGGATCTGCCCTTGCCTAGCCTCCCAGCGCTCCCGATACACACGCATTGTCAAGCTCTCGCTCACTCTCGGCAGAGAGACGTTCCCCAAGTGCAAACGTCCGGCGATTTCCCCACACTGTCGCTCTCAGGGCTTAGAGCTGTGGCTGCTCCTCACCTTCCCTTGCGAGCGCTTTCACAGCCAAGCGCACACGGGGCTCCGGGCTTGCCCGGCTCCTAATACTGCCCGCCCTCTGTCTCACGATCGGCAGAGCCCTGCTCCAGCACTGCAAACATCCGGCGCTTTCTCCCGCACCCAAGGGGCCAGCACTGAAAGCTCATGCTGCTCCTCGCCTTCCCGTGCCAGCGCTTTCGCAGCACCAAGGCCTTAGAATTACGGGCTGGGAGAAATTGCCGGACGTGTGCACTTTGGGAGCTGGTCTCTGCCGAGAGTGAGGGGGAGCTTGAGAAAGTGTATTGGCAAGTGCCGGGAGGCAAGACAAGGGCAGATCCTCGGTGCGTGTTTAGCTGTGAAAGCGCTGGCAAAGCGAAGGTGAGGCCCAGCAACAGCACTAAGCCCTTAGACCTATTGTGCGGAGAAATCGCTGGCCTCTTGCGCTTCGGGAGCTGCTCTCTGCCGAGAGTGAGAGGGAGCTCGAGAACGCGTATTCGAAGGGCCTGGAGGAAAGGCGAGTGCGGTTCACCACTGTGCGCTACGCTGCGAAAGCGCTGGCAAGGCAAGGTGGGGAGCGGCAGGAACTTTCAGTGCTGGCGCTGTTGCCGTGGGAGAAATCGCCGGACGTTCGCAGTGTCGGAGCAGGGCTCTGGCGATCGCGCACAGCGGCGCTCCGTCCTTGCTTGACTCTGAACCCTGCCGACACTCGCTCTCGCTCTCACCATCGGCAGAGCCCGCCTCCGACACTGCAAACGTCCGGCGATTTCTCCCACGGCAAAGGTACCAGCGCGGAAAGCTCTCGCTCCTCCTCACCTTCCCTTGCCAGCGCTTTCGCAGCGTAGCGCACAACGGTGACCTGCGCTTGCCTTCCCTCCGCGCACTCTGAATACACACAGTCTCGGGCTCGCTCTGGGCACGGAGGAGCTCCCCAAGCGCAAACGTCAGGCGATTTCTCCCACACGGTAGCTCTCAGGGCTTAGAGCTGTGGCTGCTCCTCACCTTCCCTTGCGAGCGCTTTCACAGCCAAACGCACCCTGGGGATCTGCCCTTGCCTAGCCTCCCAGCGCTCCCGATACACACGCATTGTCAAGCTCTCGCTCACTCTCGGCAGAGAGACGTTCCCCAAGTGCAAACGTCCGGCGATTTCCCCACACTGTCGCTCTCAGGGCTTAGAGCTGTGGCTGCTCCTCACCTTCCCTTGCGAGCGCTTTCACAGCCAAGCGCACACGGGGCTCCGGGCTTGCCCGGCTCCTAATACTGCCCACCCTCTGTCTCACGATCGGCAGAGCCCTGCTCCAGCACTGCAAACATCCGGCGCTTTCTCCCGCACCCAAGGGGCCAGCACTGAAAGCTCATGCTGCTCCTCGCCTTCCCGTGCCAGCGCTTTCGCAGCACCAAGGCCTTAGAATTACGGGCTGGGAGAAATTGCCGGACGTGTGCACTTTGGGAGCTGGTCTCTGCCGAGAGTGAGGGGGAGCTTGAGAAAGTGTATTGGCAAGTGCCGGGAGGCAAGACAAGGGCAGATCCTCGGTGCGTGTTTAGCTGTGAAAGCGCTGGCAAAGCGAAGGTGAGGGCCAGCAACAGCACTAAGCCCTTAGACCTATTGTGCGGAGAAATCGCTGGCCTCTTGCGCTTCGGGAGCTGCTCTCTGCCGAGAGTGAGAGGGAGCTCGAGAACGCGTATTCGAAGGGCCTGGAGGAAAGGCGAGTGCGGTTCACCACTGTGCGCTACGCTGCGAAAGCGCTGGCAAGGCAAGGTGGGGAGCGGCAGGAACTTTCAGTGCTGGCGCTGTTGCCGTGGGAGAAATCGCCGGACGTTCGCAGTGTCGGAGCAGGGCTCTGCCGATCGCGCACAGCGGCGCTCCGTCCTTGCTTGACTCTGAACCCTGCCGACACTCGCTCTCGCTCTCACCATCGGCAGAGCCCGCCTCCGACACTGCAAACGTCCGGCGATTTCTCCCACGGCAAAGGTACCAGCGCGGAAAGCTCTCGCTCCTCCTCACCTTCCCTTGCCAGCGCTTTCGCAGCGTAGCGCACAACGGTGACCTGCGCTTGCCTTCCCTCCGCGCACTCTGAATACACACAGTCTCGGGCTCGCTCTGGGCACGGAGGAGCTCCCCAAGCGCAAACGTCAGGCGATTTCTCCCACACGGTAGCTCTCAGGGCTTAGAGCTGTGGCTGCTCCTCACCTTCCCTTGCGAGCGCTTTCACAGCCAAACGCACCCTGGGGATCTGCCCTTGCCTAGCCTCCCAGCGCTCCCGATACACACGCATTGTCAAGCTCTCGCTCACTCTCGGCAGAGAGACGTTCCCCAAGTGCAAACGTCCGGCGATTTCCCCACACTGTCGCTCTCAGGGCTTAGAGCTGTGGCTGCTCCTCACCTTCCCTTGCGAGCGCTTTCACAGCCAAGCGCACACGGGGCTCCGGGCTTGCCCGGCTCCTAATACTGCCCACCCTCTGTCTCACGATCGGCAGAGCCCTGCTCCAGCACTGCAAACATCCGGCGCTTTCTCCCGCACCCAAGGGGCCAGCACTGAAAGCTCATGCTGCTCCTCGCCTTCCCGTGCCAGCGCTTTCGCAGCACCAAGGCCTTAGAATTACGGGCTGGGAGAAATTGCCGGACGTGTGCACTTTGGGAGCTGGTCTCTGCCGAGAGTGAGGGGGAGCTTGAGAAAGTGTATTGGCAAGTGCCGGGAGGCAAGACAAGGGCAGATCCTCGGTGCGTGTTTAGCTGTGAAAGCGCTGGCAAAGCGAAGGTGAGGGCCAGCAACAGCACTAAGCCCTTAGACCTATTGTGCGGAGAAATCGCTGGCCTCTTGCGCTTCGGGAGCTGCTCTCTGCCGAGAGTGAGAGGGAGCTCGAGAACGCGTATTCGAAGGGCCTGGAGGAAAGGCGAGTGCGGTTCACCACTGTGCGCTACGCTGCGAAAGCGCTGGCAAGGCAAGGTGGGGAGCGGCAGGAACTTTCAGTGCTGGCGCTGTTGCCGTGGGAGAAATCGCCGGACGTTCGCAGTGTCGGAGCAGGGCTCTGCCGATCGCGCACAGCGGCGCTCCGTCCTTGCTTGACTCTGAACCCTGCCGACACTCGCTCTCGCTCTCACCATCGGCAGAGCCCGCCTCCGACACTGCAAACGTCCGGCGATTTCTCCCACGGCAAAGGTACCAGCGCGGAAAGCTCTCGCTCCTCCTCACCTTCCCTTGCCAGCGCTTTCGCAGCGTAGCGCACAACGGTGACCTGCGCTTGCCTTCCCTCCGCGCACTCTGAATACACGCAGTCTCGGGCTCGCTCTGGGCACGGAGGAGCTCCCCAAGCGCAAACGTCAGGCGATTTCTCCCACACGGTAGCTCTCAGGGCTTAGAGCTGTGGCTGCTCCTCACCTTCCCTTGCGAGCGCTTTCACAGCCAAACGCACCCTGGGGATCTGCCCTTGCCTAGCCTCCCAGCGCTCCCGATACACACGCATTGTCAAGCTCTCGCTCACTCTCGGCAGAGAGACGTTCCCCAAGTGCAAACGTCCGGCGATTTCCCCACACTGTCGCTCTCAGGGCTTAGAGCTGTGGCTGCTCCTCACCTTCCCTTGCGAGCGCTTTCACAGCCAAGCGCACACGGGGCTCCGGGCTTGCCCGGCTCCTAATACTGCCCGCCCTCTGTCTCACGATCGGCAGAGCCCTGCTCCAGCACTGCAAACATCCGGCGCTTTCTCCCGCACCCAAGGGGCCAGCACTGAAAGCTCATGCTGCTCCTCGCCTTCCCGTGCCAGCGCTTTCGCAGCACCAAGGCCTTAGAATTACGGGCTGGGAGAAATTGCCGGACGTGTGCACTTTGGGAGCTGGTCTCTGCCGAGAGTGAGGGGGAGCTTGAGAAAGTGTATTGGCAAGTGCCGGGAGGCAAGACAAGGGCAGATCCTCGGTGCGTGTTTAGCTGTGAAAGCGCTGGCAAAGCGAAGGTGAGGGCCAGCAACAGCACTAAGCCCTTAGACCTATTGTGCGGAGAAATCGCTGGCCTCTTGCGCTTCGGGAGCTGCTCTCTGCCGAGAGTGAGAGGGAGCTCGAGAACGCGTATTCGAAGGGCCTGGAGGAAAGGCGAGTGCGGTTCACCACTGTGCGCTACGCTGCGAAAGCGCTGGCAAGGCAAGGTGGGGAGCGGCAGGAACTTTCAGTGCTGGCGCTGTTGCCGTGGGAGAAATCGCCGGACGTTCGCAGTGTCGGAGCAGGGCTCTGCCGATCGCGCACAGCGGCGCTCCGTCCTTGCTTGACTCTGAACCCTGCCGACACTCGCTCTCGCTCTCACCATCGGCAGAGCCCGCCTCCGACACTGCAAACGTCCGGCGATTTCTCCCACGGCAAAGGTACCAGCGCGGAAAGCTCTCGCTCCTCCTCACCTTCCCTTGCCAGCGCTTTCGCAGCGTAGCGCACAACGGTGACCTGCGCTTGCCTTCCCTCCGCGCACTCTGAATACACGCAGTCTCGGGCTCGCTCTGGGCACGGAGGAGCTCCCCAAGCGCAAACGTCAGGCGATTTCTCCCACACGGTAGCTCTCAGGGCTTAGAGCTGTGGCTGCTCCTCACCTTCCCTTGCGAGCGCTTTCACAGCCAAACGCACCCTGGGGATCTGCCCTTGCCTAGCCTCCCAGCGCTCCCGATACACACGCATTGTCAAGCTCTCGCTCACTCTCGGCAGAGAGACGTTCCCCAAGTGCAAACGTCCGGCGATTTCCCCACACTGTCGCTCTCAGGGCTTAGAGCTGTGGCTGCTCCTCACCTTCCCTTGCGAGCGCTTTCACAGCCAAGCGCACACGGGGCTCCGGGCTTGCCCGGCTCCTAATACTGCCCGCCCTCTGTCTCACGATCGGCAGAGCCCTGCTCCAGCACTGCAAACATCCGGCGCTTTCTCCCGCACCCAAGGGGCCAGCACTGAAAGCTCATGCTGCTCCTCGCCTTCCCGTGCCAGCGCTTTCGCAGCACCAAGGCCTTAGAATTACGGGCTGGGAGAAATTGCCGGACGTGTGCACTTTGGGAGCTGGTCTCTGCCGAGAGTGAGGGGGAGCTTGAGAAAGTGTATTGGCAAGTGCCGGGAGGCAAGACAAGGGCAGATCCTCGGTGCGTGTTTAGCTGTGAAAGCGCTGGCAAAGCGAAGGTGAGGGCCAGCAACAGCACTAAGCCCTTAGACCTATTGTGCGGAGAAATCGCTGGCCTCTTGCGCTTCGGGAGCTGCTCTCTGCCGAGAGTGAGAGGGAGCTCGAGAACGCGTATTTGAAGGGCCTGGAGGAAAGGCGAGTGCGGTTCACCACTGTGCGCTACGCTGCGAAAGCGCTGGCAAGGCAAGGTGGGGAGCGGCAGGAACTTTCAGTGCTGGCGCTGTTGCCGTGGGAGAAATCGCCGGACGTTCGCAGTGTCGGAGCAGGGCTCTGCCGATCGCGCACAGCGGCGCTCCGTCCTTGCTTGACTCTGAACCCTGCCGACACTCGCTCTCGCTCTCACCATCGGCAGAGCCCGCCTCCGACACTGCAAACGTCCGGCGATTTCTCCCACGGCAAAGGTACCAGCGCGGAAAGCTCTCGCTCCTCCTCACCTTCCCTTGCCAGCGCTTTCGCAGCGTAGCGCACAACGGTGACCTGCGCTTGCCTTCCCTCCGCGCACTCTGAATACACGCAGTCTCGGGCTCGCTCTGGGCACGGAGGAGCTCCCCAAGCGCAAACGTCAGGCGATTTCTCCCACACGGTAGCTCTCAGGGCTTAGAGCTGTGGCTGCTCCTCACCTTCCCTTGCGAGCGCTTTCACAGCCAAACGCACCCTGGGGATCTGCCCTTGCCTAGCCTCCCAGCGCTCCCGATACACACGCATTGTCAAGCTCTCGCTCACTCTCGGCAGAGAGACGTTCCCCAAGTGCAAACGTCCGGCGATTTCCCCACACTGTCGCTCTCAGGGCTTAGAGCTGTGGCTGCTCCTCACCTTCCCTTGCGAGCGCTTTCACAGCCAAGCGCACACGGGGCTCCGGGCTTGCCCGGCTCCTAATACTGCCCGCCCTCTGTCTCACGATCGGCAGAGCCCTGCTCCAGCACTGCAAACATCCGGCGCTTTCTCCCGCACCCAAGGGGCCAGCACTGAAAGCTCATGCTGCTCCTCGCCTTCCCGTGCCAGCGCTTTCGCAGCACCAAGGCCTTAGAATTACGGGCTGGGAGAAATTGCCGGACGTGTGCACTTTGGGAGCTGGTCTCTGCCGAGAGTGAGGGGGAGCTTGAGAAAGTGTATTGGCAAGTGCCGGGAGGCAAGACAAGGGCAGATCCTCGGTGCGTGTTTAGCTGTGAAAGCGCTGGCAAAGCGAAGGTGAGGGCCAGCAACAGCACTAAGCCCTTAGACCTATTGTGCGGAGAAATCGCTGGCCTCTTGCGCTTCGGGAGCTGCTCTCTGCCGAGAGTGAGAGGGAGCTCGAGAACGCGTATTCGAAGGGCCTGGAGGAAAGGCGAGTGCGGTTCACCACTGTGCGCTACGCTGCGAAAGCGCTGGCAAGGCAAGGTGGGGAGCGGCAGGAACTTTCAGTGCTGGCGCTGTTGCCGTGGGAGAAATCGCCGGACGTTCGCAGTGTCGGAGCAGGGCTCTGCCGATCGCGCACAGCGGCGCTCCGTCCTTGCTTGACTCTGAACCCTGCCGACACTCGCTCTCGCTCTCACCATCGGCAGAGCCCGCCTCCGACACTGCAAACGTCCGGCGATTTCTCCCACGGCAAAGGTACCAGCGCGGAAAGCTCTCGCTCCTCCTCACCTTCCCTTGCCAGCGCTTTCGCAGCGTAGCGCACAACGGTGACCTGCGCTTGCCTTCCCTCCGCGCACTCTGAATACACGCAGTCTCGGGCTCGCTCTGGGCACGGAGGAGCTCCCCAAGCGCAAACGTCAGGCGATTTCTCCCACACGGTAGCTCTCAGGGCTTAGAGCTGTGGCTGCTCCTCACCTTCCCTTGCGAGCGCTTTCACAGCCAAACGCACCCTGGGGATCTGCCCTTGCCTAGCCTCCCAGCGCTCCCGATACACACGCATTGTCAAGCTCTCGCTCACTCTCGGCAGAGAGACGTTCCCCAAGTGCAAACGTCCGGCGATTTCCCCACACTGTCGCTCTCAGGGCTTAGAGCTGTGGCTGCTCCTCACCTTCCCTTGCGAGCGCTTTCACAGCCAAGCGCACACGGGGCTCCGGGCTTGCCCGGCTCCTAATACTGCCCGCCCTCTGTCTCACGATCGGCAGAGCCCTGCTCCAGCACTGCAAACATCCGGCGCTTTCTCCCGCACCCAAGGGGCCAGCACTGAAAGCTCATGCTGCTCCTCGCCTTCCCGTGCCAGCGCTTTCGCAGCACCAAGGCCTTAGAATTACGGGCTGGGAGAAATTGCCGGACGTGTGCACTTTGGGAGCTGGTCTCTGCCGAGAGTGAGGGGGAGCTTGAGAAAGTGTATTGGCAAGTGCCGGGAGGCAAGACAAGGGCAGATCCTCGGTGCGTGTTTAGCTGTGAAAGCGCTGGCAAAGCGAAGGTGAGGGCCAGCAACAGCACTAAGCCCTTAGACCTATTGTGCGGAGAAATCGCTGGCCTCTTGCGCTTCGGGAGCTGCTCTCTGCCGAGAGTGAGAGGGAGCTCGAGAACGCGTATTCGAAGGGCCTGGAGGAAAGGCGAGTGCGGTTCACCACTGTGCGCTACGCTGCGAAAGCGCTGGCAAGGCAAGGTGGGGAGCGGCAGGAACTTTCAGTGCTGGCGCTGTTGCCGTGGGAGAAATCGCCGGACGTTCGCAGTGTCGGAGCAGGGCTCTGCCGATCGCGCACAGCGGCGCTCCGTCCTTGCTTGACTCTGAACCCTGCCGACACTCGCTCTCGCTCTCACCATCGGCAGAGCCCGCCTCCGACACTGCAAACGTCCGGCGATTTCTCCCACGGCAAAGGTACCAGCGCGGAAAGCTCTCGCTCCTCCTCACCTTCCCTTGCCAGCGCTTTCGCAGCGTAGCGCACAACGGTGACCTGCGCTTGCCTTCCCTCCGCGCACTCTGAATACACGCAGTCTCGGGCTCGCTCTGGGCACGGAGGAGCTCCCCAAGCGCAAACGTCAGGCGATTTCTCCCACACGGTAGCTCTCAGGGCTTAGAGCTGTGGCTGCTCCTCACCTTCCCTTGCGAGCGCTTTCACAGCCAAACGCACCCTGGGGATCTGCCCTTGCCTAGCCTCCCAGCGCTCCCGATACACACGCATTGTCAAGCTCTCGCTCACTCTCGGCAGAGAGACGTTCCCCAAGTGCAAACGTCCGGCGATTTCCCCACACTGTCGCTCTCAGGGCTTAGAGCTGTGGCTGCTCCTCACCTTCCCTTGCGAGCGCTTTCACAGCCAAGCGCACACGGGGCTCCGGGCTTGCCCGGCTCCTAATACTGCCCGCCCTCTGTCTCACGATCGGCAGAGCCCTGCTCCAGCACTGCAAACATCCGGCGCTTTCTCCCGCACCCAAGGGGCCAGCACTGAAAGCTCATGCTGCTCCTCGCCTTCCCGTGCCAGCGCTTTCGCAGCACCAAGGCCTTAGAATTACGGGCTGGGAGAAATTGCCGGACGTGTGCACTTTGGGAGCTGGTCTCTGCCGAGAGTGAGGGGGAGCTTGAGAAAGTGTATTGGCAAGTGCCGGGAGGCAAGACAAGGGCAGATCCTCGGTGCGTGTTTAGCTGTGAAAGCGCTGGCAAAGCGAAGGTGAGGGCCAGCAACAGCACTAAGCCCTTAGACCTATTGTGCGGAGAAATCGCTGGCCTCTTGCGCTTCGGGAGCTGCTCTCTGCCGAGAGTGAGAGGGAGCTCGAGAACGCGTATTTGAAGGGCCTGGAGGAAAGGCGAGTGCGGTTCACCACTGTGCGCTACGCTGCGAAAGCGCTGGCAAGGCAAGGTGGGGAGCGGCAGGAACTTTCAGTGCTGGCGCTGTTGCCGTGGGAGAAATCGCCGGACGTTCGCAGTGTCGGAGCAGGGCTCTGCCGATCGCGCACAGCGGCGCTCCGTCCTTGCTTGACTCTGAACCCTGCCGACACTCGCTCTCGCTCTCACCATCGGCAGAGCCCGCCTCCGACACTGCAAACGTCCGGCGATTTCTCCCACGGCAAAGGTACCAGCGCGGAAAGCTCTCGCTCCTCCTCACCTTCCCTTGCCAGCGCTTTCGCAGCGTAGCGCACAACGGTGACCTGCGCTTGCCTTCCCTCCGCGCACTCTGAATACACGCAGTCTCGGGCTCGCTCTGGGCACGGAGGAGCTCCCCAAGCGCAAACGTCAGGCGATTTCTCCCACACGGTAGCTCTCAGGGCTTAGAGCTGTGGCTGCTCCTCACCTTCCCTTGCGAGCGCTTTCACAGCCAAACGCACCCTGGGGATCTGCCCTTGCCTAGCCTCCCAGCGCTCCCGATACACACGCATTGTCAAGCTCTCGCTCACTCTCGGCAGAGAGACGTTCCCCAAGTGCAAACGTCCGGCGATTTCCCCACACTGTCGCTCTCAGGGCTTAGAGCTGTGGCTGCTCCTCACCTTCCCTTGCGAGCGCTTTCACAGCCAAGCGCACACGGGGCTCCGGGCTTGCCCGGCTCCTAATACTGCCCGCCCTCTGTCTCACGATCGGCAGAGCCCTGCTCCAGCACTGCAAACATCCGGCGCTTTCTCCCGCACCCAAGGGGCCAGCACTGAAAGCTCATGCTGCTCCTCGCCTTCCCGTGCCAGCGCTTTCGCAGCACCAAGGCCTTAGAATTACGGGCTGGGAGAAATTGCCGGACGTGTGCACTTTGGGAGCTGGTCTCTGCCGAGAGTGAGGGGGAGCTTGAGAAAGTGTATTGGCAAGTGCCGGGAGGCAAGACAAGGGCAGATCCTCGGTGCGTGTTTAGCTGTGAAAGCGCTGGCAAAGCGAAGGTGAGGCCCAGCAACAGCACTAAGCCCTTAGACCTATTGTGCGGAGAAATCGCTGGCCTCTTGCGCTTCGGGAGCTGCTCTCTGCCGAGAGTGAGAGGGAGCTCGAGAACGCGTATTCGAAGGGCCTGGAGGAAAGGCGAGTGCGGTTCACCACTGTGCGCTACGCTGCGAAAGCGCTGGCAAGGCAAGGTGGGGAGCGGCAGGAACTTTCAGTGCTGGCGCTGTTGCCGTGGGAGAAATCGCCGGACGTTCGCAGTGTCGGAGCAGGGCTCTGCCGATCGCGCACAGCGGCGCTCCGTCCTTGCTTGACTCTGAACCCTGCCGACACTCGCTCTCGCTCTCACCATCGGCAGAGCCCGCCTCCGACACTGCAAACGTCCGGCGATTTCTCCCACGGCAAAGGTACCAGCGCGGAAAGCTCTCGCTCCTCCTCACCTTCCCTTGCCAGCGCTTTCGCAGCGTAGCGCACAACGGTGACCTGCGCTTGCCTTCCCTCCGCGCACTCTGAATACACACAGTCTCGGGCTCGCTCTGGGCACGGAGGAGCTCCCCAAGCGCAAACGTCAGGCGATTTCTCCCACACGGTAGCTCTCAGGGCTTAGAGCTGTGGCTGCTCCTCACCTTCCCTTGCGAGCGCTTTCACAGCCAAACGCACCCTGGGGATCTGCCCTTGCCTAGCCTCCCAGCGCTCCCGATACACACGCATTGTCAAGCTCTCGCTCACTCTCGGCAGAGAGACGTTCCCCAAGTGCAAACGTCCGGCGATTTCCCCACACTGTCGCTCTCAGGGCTTAGAGCTGTGGCTGCTCCTCACCTTCCCTTGCGAGCGCTTTCACAGCCAAGCGCACACGGGGCTCCGGGCTTGCCCGGCTCCTAATACTGCCCACCCTCTGTCTCACGATCGGCAGAGCCCTGCTCCAGCACTGCAAACATCCGGCGCTTTCTCCCGCACCCAAGGGGCCAGCACTGAAAGCTCATGCTGCTCCTCGCCTTCCCGTGCCAGCGCTTTCGCAGCACCAAGGCCTTAGAATTACGGGCTGGGAGAAATTGCAGGACGTGTGCACTTTGGGAGCTGGTCTCTGCCGAGAGTGAGGGGGAGCTTGAGAAAGTGTATTGGCAAGTGCCGGGAGGCAAGACAAGGGCAGATCCTCGGTGCGTGTTTAGCTGTGAAAGCGCTGGCAAAGCGAAGGTGAGGGCCAGCAACAGCACTAAGCCCTTAGACCTATTGTGCGGAGAAATCGCTGGCCTCTTGCGCTTCGGGAGCTGCTCTCTGCCGAGAGTGAGAGGGAGCTCGAGAACGCGTATTCGAAGGGCCTGGAGGAAAGGCGAGTGCGGTTCACCACTGTGCGCTACGCTGCGAAAGCGCTGGCAAGGCAAGGTGGGGAGCGGCAGGAACTTTCAGTGCTGGCGCTGTTGCCGTGGGAGAAATCGCCGGACGTTCGCAGTGTCGGAGCAGGGCTCTGGCGATCGCGCACAGCGGCGCTCCGTCCTTGCTTGACTCTGAACCCTGCCGACACTCGCTCTCGCTCTCACCATCGGCAGAGCCCGCCTCCGACACTGCAAACGTCCGGCGATTTCTCCCACGGCAAAGGTACCAGCGCGGAAAGCTCTCGCTCCTCCTCACCTTCCCTTGCCAGCGCTTTCGCAGCGTAGCGCACAACGGTGACCTGCGCTTGCCTTCCCTCCGCGCACTCTGAATACACGCAGTCTCGGGCTCGCTCTGGGCACGGAGGAGCTCCCCAAGCGCAAACGTCAGGCGATTTCTCCCACACGGTAGCTCTCAGGGCTTAGAGCTGTGGCTGCTCCTCACCTTCCCTTGCGAGCGCTTTCACAGCCAAACGCACCCTGGGGATCTGCCCTTGCCTAGCCTCCCAGCGCTCCCGATACACACGCATTGTCAAGCTCTCGCTCACTCTCGGCAGAGAGACGTTCCCCAAGTGCAAACGTCCGGCGATTTCCCCACACTGTCGCTCTCAGGGCTTAGAGCTGTGGCTGCTCCTCACCTTCCCTTGCGAGCGCTTTCACAGCCAAGCGCACACGGGGCTCCGGGCTTGCCCGGCTCCTAATACTGCCCACCCTCTGTCTCACGATCGGCAGAGCCCTGCTCCAGCACTGCAAACATCCGGCGCTTTCTCCCGCACCCAAGGGGCCAGCACTGAAAGCTCATGCTGCTCCTCGCCTTCCCGTGCCAGCGCTTTCGCAGCACCAAGGCCTTAGAATTACGGGCTGGGAGAAATTGCCGGACGTGTGCACTTTGGGAGCTGGTCTCTGCCGAGAGTGAGGGGGAGCTTGAGAAAGTGTATTGGCAAGTGCCGGGAGGCAAGACAAGGGCAGATCCTCGGTGCGTGTTTAGCTGTGAAAGCGCTGGCAAAGCGAAGGTGAGGGCCAGCAACAGCACTAAGCCCTTAGACCTATTGTGCGGAGAAATCGCTGGCCTCTTGCGCTTCGGGAGCTGCTCTCTGCCGAGAGTGAGAGGGAGCTCGAGAACGCGTATTCGAAGGGCCTGGAGGAAAGGCGAGTGCGGTTCACCACTGTGCGCTACGCTGCGAAAGCGCTGGCAAGGCAAGGTGGGGAGCGGCAGGAACTTTCAGTGCTGGCGCTGTTGCCGTGGGAGAAATCGCCGGACGTTCGCAGTGTCGGAGCAGGGCTCTGCCGATCGCGCACAGCGGCGCTCCGTCCTTGCTTGACTCTGAACCCTGCCGACACTCGCTCTCGCTCTCACCATCGGCAGAGCCCGCCTCCGACACTGCAAACGTCCGGCGATTTCTCCCACGGCAAAGGTACCAGCGCGGAAAGCTCTCGCTCCTCCTCACCTTCCCTTGCCAGCGCTTTCGCAGCGTAGCGCACAACGGTGACCTGCGCTTGCCTTCCCTCCGCGCACTCTGAATACACGCAGTCTCGGGCTCGCTCTGGGCACGGAGGAGCTCCCCAAGCGCAAACGTCAGGCGATTTCTCCCACACGGTAGCTCTCAGGGCTTAGAGCTGTGGCTGCTCCTCACCTTCCCTTGCGAGCGCTTTCACAGCCAAACGCACCCTGGGGATCTGCCCTTGCCTAGCCTCCCAGCGCTCCCGATACACACGCATTGTCAAGCTCTCGCTCACTCTCGGCAGAGAGACGTTCCCCAAGTGCAAACGTCCGGCGATTTCCCCACACTGTCGCTCTCAGGGCTTAGAGCTGTGGCTGCTCCTCACCTTCCCTTGCGAGCGCTTTCACAGCCAAGCGCACACGGGGCTCCGGGCTTGCCCGGCTCCTAATACTGCCCGCCCTCTGTCTCACGATCGGCAGAGCCCTGCTCCAGCACTGCAAACATCCGGCGCTTTCTCCCGCACCCAAGGGGCCAGCACTGAAAGCTCATGCTGCTCCTCGCCTTCCCGTGCCAGCGCTTTCGCAGCACCAAGGCCTTAGAATTACGGGCTGGGAGAAATTGCCGGACGTGTGCACTTTGGGAGCTGGTCTCTGCCGAGAGTGAGGGGGAGCTTGAGAAAGTGTATTGGCAAGTGCCGGGAGGCAAGACAAGGGCAGATCCTCGGTGCGTGTTTAGCTGTGAAAGCGCTGGCAAAGCGAAGGTGAGGGCCAGCAACAGCACTAAGCCCTTAGACCTATTGTGCGGAGAAATCGCTGGCCTCTTGCGCTTCGGGAGCTGCTCTCTGCCGAGAGTGAGAGGGAGCTCGAGAACGCGTATTCGAAGGGCCTGGAGGAAAGGCGAGTGCGGTTCACCACTGTGCGCTACGCTGCGAAAGCGCTGGCAAGGCAAGGTGGGGAGCGGCAGGAACTTTCAGTGCTGGCGCTGTTGCCGTGGGAGAAATCGCCGGACGTTCGCAGTGTCGGAGCAGGGCTCTGCCGATCGCACACAGCGGCGCTCCGTCCTTGCTTGACTCTGAACCCTGCCGACACTCGCTCTCGCTCTCACCATCGGCAGAGCCCGCCTCCGACACTGCAAACGTCCAGCGATTTCTCCCACGGCAAAGGTACCAGCGCGGAAAGCTCTCGCTCCTCCTCACCTTCCCTTGCCAGCGCTTTCGCAGCGTAGCGCACAACGGTGACCTGCGCTTGCCTTCCCTCCGCGCACTCTGAATACACACAGTCTCGGGCTCGCTCTGGGCACGGAGGAGCTCCCCAAGCGCAAACGTCAGGCGATTTCTCCCACACGGTAGCTCTCAGGGCTTAGAGCTGTGGCTGCTCCTCACCTTCCCTTGCGAGCGCTTTCACAGCCAAACGCACCCTGGGGATCTGCCCTTGCCTAGCCTCCCAGCGCTCCCGATACACACGCATTGTCAAGCTCTCGCTCACTCTCGGCAGAGAGACGTTCCCCAAGTGCAAACGTCCGGCGATTTCCCCACACTGTCGCTCTCAGGGCTTAGAGCTGTGGCTGCTCCTCACCTTCCCTTGCGAGCGCTTTCACAGCCAAGCGCACACGGGGCTCCGGGCTTGCCCGGCTCCTAATACTGCCCGCCCTCTGTCTCACGATCGGCAGAGCCCTGCTCCAGCACTGCAAACATCCGGCGCTTTCTCCCGCACCCAAGGGGCCAGCACTGAAAGCTCATGCTGCTCCTCGCCTTCCCGTGCCAGCGCTTTCGCAGCACCAAGGCCTTAGAATTACGGGCTGGGAGAAATTGCCGGACGTGTGCACTTTGGGAGCTGGTCTCTGCCGAGAGTGAGGGGGAGCTTGAGAAAGTGTATTGGCAAGTGCCGGGAGGCAAGACAAGGGCAGATCCTCGGTGCGTGTTTAGCTGTGAAAGCGCTGGCAAAGCGAAGGTGAGGGCCAGCAACAGCACTAAGCCCTTAGACCTATTGTGCGGAGAAATCGCTGGCCTCTTGCGCTTCGGGAGCTGCTCTCTGCCGAGAGTGAGAGGGAGCTCGAGAACGCGTATTCGAAGGGCCTGGAGGAAAGGCGAGTGCGGTTCACCACTGTGCGCTACGCTGCGAAAGCGCTGGCAAGGCAAGGTGGGGAGCGGCAGGAACTTTCAGTGCTGGCGCTGTTGCCGTGGGAGAAATCGCCGGACGTTCGCAGTGTCGGAGCAGGGCTCTGCCGATCGCGCACAGCGGCGCTCCGTCCTTGCTTGACTCTGAACCCTGCCGACACTCGCTCTCGCTCTCACCATCGGCAGAGCCCGCCTCCGACACTGCAAACGTCCGGCGATTTCTCCCACGGCAAAGGTACCAGCGCGGAAAGCTCTCGCTCCTCCTCACCTTCCCTTGCCAGCGCTTTCGCAGCGTAGCGCACAACGGTGACCTGCGCTTGCCTTCCCTCCGCGCACTCTGAATACACGCAGTCTCGGGCTCGCTCTGGGCACGGAGGAGCTCCCCAAGCGCAAACGTCAGGCGATTTCTCCCACACGGTAGCTCTCAGGGCTTAGAGCTGTGGCTGCTCCTCACCTTCCCTTGCGAGCGCTTTCACAGCCAAACGCACCCTGGGGATCTGCCCTTGCCTAGCCTCCCAGCGCTCCCGATACACACGCATTGTCAAGCTCTCGCTCACTCTCGGCAGAGAGACGTTCCCCAAGTGCAAACGTCCGGCGATTTCCCCACACTGTCGCTCTCAGGGCTTAGAGCTGTGGCTGCTCCTCACCTTCCCTTGCGAGCGCTTTCACAGCCAAGCGCACACGGGGCTCCGGGCTTGCCCGGCTCCTAATACTGCCCGCCCTCTGTCTCACGATCGGCAGAGCCCTGCTCCAGCACTGCAAACATCCGGCGCTTTCTCCCGCACCCAAGGGGCCAGCACTGAAAGCTCATGCTGCTCCTCGCCTTCCCGTGCCAGCGCTTTCGCAGCACCAAGGCCTTAGAATTACGGGCTGGGAGAAATTGCCGGACGTGTGCACTTTGGGAGCTGGTCTCTGCCGAGAGTGAGGGGGAGCTTGAGAAAGTGTATTGGCAAGTGCCGGGAGGCAAGACAAGGGCAGATCCTCGGTGCGTGTTTAGCTGTGAAAGCGCTGGCAAAGCGAAGGTGAGGGCCAGCAACAGCACTAAGCCCTTAGACCTATTGTGCGGAGAAATCGCTGGCCTCTTGCGCTTCGGGAGCTGCTCTCTGCCGAGAGTGAGAGGGAGCTCGAGAACGCGTATTCGAAGGGCCTGGAGGAAAGGCGAGTGCGGTTCACCACTGTGCGCTACGCTGCGAAAGCGCTGGCAAGGCAAGGTGGGGAGCGGCAGGAACTTTCAGTGCTGGCGCTGTTGCCGTGGGAGAAATCGCCGGACGTTCGCAGTGTCGGAGCAGGGCTCTGCCGATCGCACACAGCGGCGCTCCGTCCTTGCTTGACTCTGAACCCTGCCGACACTCGCTCTCGCTCTCACCATCGGCAGAGCCCGCCTCCGACACTGCAAACGTCCAGCGATTTCTCCCACGGCAAAGGTACCAGCGCGGAAAGCTCTCGCTCCTCCTCACCTTCCCTTGCCAGCGCTTTCGCAGCGTAGCGCACAACGGTGACCTGCGCTTGCCTTCCCTCCGCGCACTCTGAATACACACAGTCTCGGGCTCGCTCTGGGCACGGAGGAGCTCCCCAAGCGCAAACGTCAGGCGATTTCTCCCACACGGTAGCTCTCAGGGCTTAGAGCTGTGGCTGCTCCTCACCTTCCCTTGCGAGCGCTTTCACAGCCAAACGCACCCTGGGGATCTGCCCTTGCCTAGCCTCCCAGCGCTCCCGATACACACGCATTGTCAAGCTCTCGCTCACTCTCGGCAGAGAGACGTTCCCCAAGTGCAAACGTCCGGCGATTTCCCCACACTGTCGCTCTCAGGGCTTAGAGCTGTGGCTGCTCCTCACCTTCCCTTGCGAGCGCTTTCACAGCCAAGCGCACACGGGGCTCCGGGCTTGCCCGGCTCCTAATACTGCCCGCCCTCTGTCTCACGATCGGCAGAGCCCTGCTCCAGCACTGCAAACATCCGGCGCTTTCTCCCGCACCCAAGGGGCCAGCACTGAAAGCTCATGCTGCTCCTCGCCTTCCCGTGCCAGCGCTTTCGCAGCACCAAGGCCTTAGAATTACGGGCTGGGAGAAATTGCCGGACGTGTGCACTTTGGGAGCTGGTCTCTGCCGAGAGTGAGGGGGAGCTTGAGAAAGTGTATTGGCAAGTGCCGGGAGGCAAGACAAGGGCAGATCCTCGGTGCGTGTTTAGCTGTGAAAGCGCTGGCAAAGCGAAGGTGAGGGCCAGCAACAGCACTAAGCCCTTAGACCTATTGTGCGGAGAAATCGCTGGCCTCTTGCGCTTCGGGAGCTGCTCTCTGCCGAGAGTGAGAGGGAGCTCGAGAACGCGTATTCGAAGGGCCTGGAGGAAAGGCGAGTGCGGTTCACCACTGTGCGCTACGCTGCGAAAGCGCTGGCAAGGCAAGGTGGGGAGCGGCAGGAACTTTCAGTGCTGGCGCTGTTGCCGTGGGAGAAATCGCCGGACGTTCGCAGTGTCGGAGCAGGGCTCTGCCGATCGCGCACAGCGGCGCTCCGTCCTTGCTTGACTCTGAACCCTGCCGACACTCGCTCTCGCTCTCACCATCGGCAGAGCCCGCCTCCGACACTGCAAACGTCCGGCGATTTCTCCCACGGCAAAGGTACCAGCGCGGAAAGCTCTCGCTCCTCCTCACCTTCCCTTGCCAGCGCTTTCGCAGCGTAGCGCACAACGGTGACCTGCGCTTGCCTTCCCTCCGCGCACTCTGAATACACGCAGTCTCGGGCTCGCTCTGGGCACGGAGGAGCTCCCCAAGCGCAAACGTCAGGCGATTTCTCCCACACGGTAGCTCTCAGGGCTTAGAGCTGTGGCTGCTCCTCACCTTCCCTTGCGAGCGCTTTCACAGCCAAACGCACCCTGGGGATCTGCCCTTGCCTAGCCTCCCAGCGCTCCCGATACACACGCATTGTCAAGCTCTCGCTCACTCTCGGCAGAGAGACGTTCCCCAAGTGCAAACGTCAGGCGATTTCCCCACACTGTCGCTCTCAGGGCTTAGAGCTGTGGCTGCTCCTCACCTTCCCTTGCGAGCGCTTTCACAGCCAAGCGCACACGGGGCTCCGGGCTTGCCCGGCTCCTAATACTGCCCGCCCTCTGTCTCACGATCGGCAGAGCCCTGCTCCAGCACTGCAAACATCCGGCGCTTTCTCCCGCACCCAAGGGGCCAGCACTGAAAGCTCATGCTGCTCCTCGCCTTCCCGTGCCAGCGCTTTCGCAGCACCAAGGCCTTAGAATTACGGGCTGGGAGAAATTGCCGGACGTGTGCACTTTGGGAGCTGGTCTCTGCCGAGAGTGAGGGGGAGCTTGAGAAAGTGTATTGGCAAGTGCCGGGAGGCAAGACAAGGGCAGATCCTCGGTGCGTGTTTAGCTGTGAAAGCGCTGGCAAAGCGAAGGTGAGGCCCAGCAACAGCACTAAGCCCTTAGACCTATTGTGCGGAGAAATCGCTGGCCTCTTGCGCTTCGGGAGCTGCTCTCTGCCGAGAGTGAGAGGGAGCTCGAGAACGCGTATTCGAAGGGCCTGGAGGAAAGGCGAGTGCGGTTCACCACTGTGCGCTACGCTGCGAAAGCGCTGGCAAGGCAAGGTGGGGAGCGGCAGGAACTTTCAGTGCTGGCGCTGTTGCCGTGGGAGAAATCGCCGGACGTTCGCAGTGTCGGAGCAGGGCTCTGCCGATCGCGCACAGCGGCGCTCCGTCCTTGCTTGACTCTGAACCCTGCCGACACTCGCTCTCGCTCTCACCATCGGCAGAGCCCGCCTCCGACACTGCAAACGTCCGGCGATTTCTCCCACGGCAAAGGTACCAGCGCGGAAAGCTCTCGCTCCTCCTCACCTTCCCTTGCCAGCGCTTTCGCAGCGTAGCGCACAACGGTGACCTGCGCTTGCCTTCCCTCCGCGCACTCTGAATACACACAGTCTCGGGCTCGCTCTGGGCACGGAGGAGCTCCCCAAGCGCAAACGTCAGGCGATTTCTCCCACACGGTAGCTCTCAGGGCTTAGAGCTGTGGCTGCTCCTCACCTTCCCTTGCGAGCGCTTTCACAGCCAAACGCACCCTGGGGATCTGCCCTTGCCTAGCCTCCCAGCGCTCCCGATACACACGCATTGTCAAGCTCTCGCTCACTCTCGGCAGAGAGACGTTCCCCAAGTGCAAACGTCCCGGCGATTTCCCCACACTGTCGCTCTCAGGGCTTAGAGCTGTGGCTGCTCCTCACCTTCCCTTGCGAGCGCTTTCACAGCCAAGCGCACACGGGGCTCCGGGCTTGCCCGGCTCCTAATACTGCCCACCCTCTGTCTCACGATCGGCAGAGCCCTGCTCCAGCACTGCAAACATCCGGCGCTTTCTCCCGCACCCAAGGGGCCAGCACTGAAAGCTCATGCTGCTCCTCGCCTTCCCGTGCCAGCGCTTTCGCAGCACCAAGGCCTTAGAATTACGGGCTGGGAGAAATTGCCGGACGTGTGCACTTTGGGAGCTGGTCTCTGCCGAGAGTGAGGGGGAGCTTGAGAAAGTGTATTGGCAAGTGCCGGGAGGCAAGACAAGGGCAGATCCTCGGTGCGTGTTTAGCTGTGAAAGCGCTGGCAAAGCGAAGGTGAGGGCCAGCAACAGCACTAAGCCCTTAGACCTATTGTGCGGAGAAATCGCTGGCCTCTTGCGCTTCGGGAGCTGCTCTCTGCCGAGAGTGAGAGGGAGCTCGAGAACGCGTATTCGAAGGGCCTGGAGGAAAGGCGAGTGCGGTTCACCACTGTGCGCTACGCTGCGAAAGCGCTGGCAAGGCAAGGTGGGGAGCGGCAGGAACTTTCAGTGCTGGCGCTGTTGCCGTGGGAGAAATCGCCGGACGTTCGCAGTGTCGGAGCAGGGCTCTGCCGATCGCGCACAGCGGCGCTCCGTCCTTGCTTGACTCTGAACCCTGCCGACACTCGCTCTCGCTCTCACCATCGGCAGAGCCCGCCTCCGACACTGCAAACGTCCGGCGATTTCTCCCACGGCAAAGGTACCAGCGCGGAAAGCTCTCGCTCCTCCTCACCTTCCCTTGCCAGCGCTTTCGCAGCGTAGCGCACAACGGTGACCTGCGCTTGCCTTCCCTCCGCGCACTCTGAATACACACAGTCTCGGGCTCGCTCTGGGCACGGAGGAGCTCCCCAAGCGCAAACGTCAGGCGATTTCTCCCACACGGTAGCTCTCAGGGCTTAGAGCTGTGGCTGCTCCTCACCTTCCCTTGCGAGCGCTTTCACAGCCAAACGCACCCTGGGGATCTGCCCTTGCCTAGCCTCCCAGCGCTCCCGATACACACGCATTGTCAAGCTCTCGCTCACTCTCGGCAGAGAGACGTTCCCCAAGTGCAAACGTCCGGCGATTTCCCCACACTGTCGCTCTCAGGGCTTAGAGCTGTGGCTGCTCCTCACCTTCCCTTGCGAGCGCTTTCACAGCCAAGCGCACACGGGGCTCCGGGCTTGCCCGGCTCCTAATACTGCCCACCCTCTGTCTCACGATCGGCAGAGCCCTGCTCCAGCACTGCAAACATCCGGCGCTTTCTCCCGCACCCAAGGGGCCAGCACTGAAAGCTCATGCTGCTCCTCGCCTTCCCGTGCCAGCGCTTTCGCAGCACCAAGGCCTTAGAATTACGGGCTGGGAGAAATTGCCGGACGTGTGCACTTTGGGAGCTGGTCTCTGCCGAGAGTGAGGGGGAGCTTGAGAAAGTGTATTGGCAAGTGCCGGGAGGCAAGACAAGGGCAGATCCTCGGTGCGTGTTTAGCTGTGAAAGCGCTGGCAAAGCGAAGGTGAGGGCCAGCAACAGCACTAAGCCCTTAGACCTATTGTGCGGAGAAATCGCTGGCCTCTTGCGCTTCGGGAGCTGCTCTCTGCCGAGAGTGAGAGGGAGCTCGAGAACGCGTATTCGAAGGGCCTGGAGGAAAGGCGAGTGCGGTTCACCACTGTGCGCTACGCTGCGAAAGCGCTGGCAAGGCAAGGTGGGGAGCGGCAGGAACTTTCAGTGCTGGCGCTGTTGCCGTGGGAGAAATCGCCGGACGTTCGCAGTGTCGGAGCAGGGCTCTGCCGATCGCGCACAGCGGCGCTCCGTCCTTGCTTGACTCTGAACCCTGCCGACACTCGCTCTCGCTCTCACCATCGGCAGAGCCCGCCTCCGACACTGCAAACGTCCGGCGATTTCTCCCACGGCAAAGGTACCAGCGCGGAAAGCTCTCGCTCCTCCTCACCTTCCCTTGCCAGCGCTTTCGCAGCGTAGCGCACAACGGTGACCTGCGCTTGCCTTCCCTCCGCGCACTCTGAATACACACAGTCTCGGGCTCGCTCTGGGCACGGAGGAGCTCCCCAAGCGCAAACGTCAGGCGATTTCTCCCACACGGTAGCTCTCAGGGCTTAGAGCTGTGGCTGCTCCTCACCTTCCCTTGCGAGCGCTTTCACAGCCAAACGCACCCTGGGGATCTGCCCTTGCCTAGCCTCCCAGCGCTCCCGATACACACGCATTGTCAAGCTCTCGCTCACTCTCGGCAGAGAGACGTTCCCCAAGTGCAAACGTCCGGCGATTTCCCCACACTGTCGCTCTCAGGGCTTAGAGCTGTGGCTGCTCCTCACCTTCCCTTGCGAGCGCTTTCACAGCCAAGCGCACACGGGGCTCCGGGCTTGCCCGGCTCCTAATACTGCCCACCCTCTGTCTCACGATCGGCAGAGCCCTGCTCCAGCACTGCAAACATCCGGCGCTTTCTCCCGCACCCAAGGGGCCAGCACTGAAAGCTCATGCTGCTCCTCGCCTTCCCGTGCCAGCGCTTTCGCAGCACCAAGGCCTTAGAATTACGGGCTGGGAGAAATTGCAGGACGTGTGCACTTTGGGAGCTGGTCTCTGCCGAGAGTGAGGGGGAGCTTGAGAAAGTGTATTGGCAAGTGCCGGGAGGCAAGACAAGGGCAGATCCTCGGTGCGTGTTTAGCTGTGAAAGCGCTGGCAAAGCGAAGGTGAGGGCCAGCAACAGCACTAAGCCCTTAGACCTATTGTGCGGAGAAATCGCTGGCCTCTTGCGCTTCGGGAGCTGCTCTCTGCCGAGAGTGAGAGGGAGCTCGAGAACGCGTATTCGAAGGGCCTGGAGGAAAGGCGAGTGCGGTTCACCACTGTGCGCTACGCTGCGAAAGCGCTGGCAAGGCAAGGTGGGGAGCGGCAGGAACTTTCAGTGCTGGCGCTGTTGCCGTGGGAGAAATCGCCGGACGTTCGCAGTGTCGGAGCAGGGCTCTGCCGATCGCGCAC
>NC_134656.1:12364324-12415638 GCF_030463565.1 Pelecanus crispus
AGAGGGAGCTCGAGAACGCGTATTCGAAGGGCCTGGAGGAAAGGCGAGTGCGGTTCACCACTGTGCGCTACGCTGCGAAAGCGCTGGCAAGGCAAGGTGGGGAGCGGCAGGAACTTTCAGTGCTGGCGCTGTTGCCGTGGGAGAAATCGCCGGACGTTCGCAGTGTCGGAGCAGGGCTCTGCCGATCGCGCACAGCGGCGCTCCGTCCTTGCTTGACTCTGAACCCTGCCGACACTCGCTCTCGCTCTCACCATCGGCAGAGCCCGCCTCCGACACTGCAAACGTCCGGCGATTTCTCCCACGGCAAAGGTACCAGCGCGGAAAGCTCTCGCTCCTCCTCACCTTCCCTTGCCAGCGCTTTCGCAGCGTAGCGCACAACGGTGACCTGCGCTTGCCTTCCCTCCGCGCACTCTGAATACACGCAGTCTCGGGCTCGCTCTGGGCACGGAGGAGCTCCCCAAGCGCAAACATCAGGCGATTTCTCCCACACGGTAGCTCTCAGGGCTTAGAGCTGTGGCTGCTCCTCACCTTCCCTTGCGAGCGCTTTCACAGCCAAACGCACCCTGGGGATCTGCCCTTGCCTAGCCTCCCAGCGCTCCCGATACACACGCATTGTCAAGCTCTCGCTCACTCTCGGCAGAGAGACGTTCCCCAAGTGCAAACGTCCGGCGATTTCCCCACACTGTCGCTCTCAGGGCTTAGAGCTGTGGCTGCTCCTCACCTTCCCTTGCGAGCGCTTTCACAGCCAAGCGCACACGGGGCTCCGGGCTTGCCCGGCTCCTAATACTGCCCACCCTCTGTCTCACGATCGGCAGAGCCCTGCTCCAGCACTGCAAACATCCGGCGCTTTCTCCCGCACCCAAGGGGCCAGCACTGAAAGCTCATGCTGCTCCTCGCCTTCCCGTGCCAGCGCTTTCGCAGCACCAAGGCCTTAGAATTACGGGCTGGGAGAAATTGCCGGACGTGTGCACTTTGGGAGCTGGTCTCTGCCGAGAGTGAGGGGGAGCTTGAGAAAGTGTATTGGCAAGTGCCGGGAGGCAAGACAAGGGCAGATCCTCGGTGCGTGTTTAGCTGTGAAAGCGCTGGCAAAGCGAAGGTGAGGGCCAGCAACAGCACTAAGCCCTTAGACCTATTGTGCGGAGAAATCGCTGGCCTCTTGCGCTTCGGGAGCTGCTCTCTGCCGAGAGTGAGAGGGAGCTCGAGAACGCGTATTCGAAGGGCCTGGAGGAAAGGCGAGTGCGGTTCACCACTGTGCGCTACGCTGCGAAAGCGCTGGCAAGGCAAGGTGGGGAGCGGCAGGAACTTTCAGTGCTGGCGCTGTTGCCGTGGGAGAAATCGCCGGACGTTCGCAGTGTCGGAGCAGGGCTCTGCCGATCGCGCACAGCGGCGCTCCGTCCTTGCTTGACTCTGAACCCTGCCGACACTCGCTCTCGCTCTCACCATCGGCAGAGCCCGCCTCCGACACTGCAAACGTCCGGCGATTTCTCCCACGGCAAAGGTACCAGCGCGGAAAGCTCTCGCTCCTCCTCACCTTCCCTTGCCAGCGCTTTCGCAGCGTAGCGCACAACGGTGACCTGCGCTTGCCTTCCCTCCGCGCACTCTGAATACACGCAGTCTCGGGCTCGCTCTGGGCACGGAGGAGCTCCCCAAGCGCAAACGTCAGGCGATTTCTCCCACACGGTAGCTCTCAGGGCTTAGAGCTGTGGCTGCTCCTCACCTTCCCTTGCGAGCGCTTTCACAGCCAAACGCACCCTGGGGATCTGCCCTTGCCTAGCCTCCCAGCGCTCCCGATACACACGCATTGTCAAGCTCTCGCTCACTCTCGGCAGAGAGACGTTCCCCAAGTGCAAACGTCCGGCGATTTCCCCACACTGTCGCTCTCAGGGCTTAGAGCTGTGGCTGCTCCTCACCTTCCCTTGCGAGCGCTTTCACAGCCAAGCGCACACGGGGCTCCGGGCTTGCCCGGCTCCTAATACTGCCCACCCTCTGTCTCACGATCGGCAGAGCCCTGCTCCAGCACTGCAAACATCCGGCGCTTTCTCCCGCACCCAAGGGGCCAGCACTGAAAGCTCATGCTGCTCCTCGCCTTCCCGTGCCAGCGCTTTCGCAGCACCAAGGCCTTAGAATTACGGGCTGGGAGAAATTGCCGGACGTGTGCACTTTGGGAGCTGGTCTCTGCCGAGAGTGAGGGGGAGCTTGAGAAAGTGTATTGGCAAGTGCCGGGAGGCAAGACAAGGGCAGATCCTCGGTGCGTGTTTAGCTGTGAAAGCGCTGGCAAAGCGAAGGTGAGGCCCAGCAACAGCACTAAGCCCTTAGACCTATTGTGCGGAGAAATCGCTGGCCTCTTGCGCTTCGGGAGCTGCTCTCTGCCGAGAGTGAGAGGGAGCTCGAGAACGCGTATTCGAAGGGCCTGGAGGAAAGGCGAGTGCGGTTCACCACTGTGCGCTACGCTGCGAAAGCGCTGGCAAGGCAAGGTGGGGAGCGGCAGGAACTTTCAGTGCTGGCGCTGTTGCCGTGGGAGAAATCGCCGGACGTTCGCAGTGTCGGAGCAGGGCTCTGCCGATCGCGCACAGCGGCGCTCCGTCCTTGCTTGACTCTGAACCCTGCCGACACTCGCTCTCGCTCTCACCATCGGCAGAGCCCGCCTCCGACACTGCAAACGTCCGGCGATTTCTCCCACGGCAAAGGTACCAGCGCGGAAAGCTCTCGCTCCTCCTCACCTTCCCTTGCCAGCGCTTTCGCAGCGTAGCGCACAACGGTGACCTGCGCTTGCCTTCCCTCCGCGCACTCTGAATACACGCAGTCTCGGGCTCGCTCTGGGCACGGAGGAGCTCCCCAAGCGCAAACGTCAGGCGATTTCTCCCACACGGTAGCTCTCAGGGCTTAGAGCTGTGGCTGCTCCTCACCTTCCCTTGCGAGCGCTTTCACAGCCAAACGCACCCTGGGGATCTGCCCTTGCCTAGCCTCCCAGCGCTCCCGATACACACGCATTGTCAAGCTCTCGCTCACTCTCGGCAGAGAGACGTTCCCCAAGTGCAAACGTCCGGCGATTTCCCCACACTGTCGCTCTCAGGGCTTAGAGCTGTGGCTGCTCCTCACCTTCCCTTGCGAGCGCTTTCACAGCCAAGCGCACACGGGGCTCCGGGCTTGCCCGGCTCCTAATACTGCCCACCCTCTGTCTCACGATCGGCAGAGCCCTGCTCCAGCACTGCAAACATCCGGCGCTTTCTCCCGCACCCAAGGGGCCAGCACTGAAAGCTCATGCTGCTCCTCGCCTTCCCGTGCCAGCGCTTTCGCAGCACCAAGGCCTTAGAATTACGGGCTGGGAGAAATTGCCGGACGTGTGCACTTTGGGAGCTGGTCTCTGCCGAGAGTGAGGGGGAGCTTGAGAAAGTGTATTGGCAAGTGCCGGGAGGCAAGACAAGGGCAGATCCTCGGTGCGTGTTTAGCTGTGAAAGCGCTGGCAAAGCGAAGGTGAGGGCCAGCAACAGCACTAAGCCCTTAGACCTATTGTGCGGAGAAATCGCTGGCCTCTTGCGCTTCGGCAGCTGCTCTCTGCCGAGAGTGAGAGGGAGCTCGAGAACGCGTATTCGAAGGGCCTGGAGGAAAGGCGAGTGCGGTTCACCACTGTGCGCTACGCTGCGAAAGCGCTGGCAAGGCAAGGTGGGGAGCGGCAGGAACTTTCAGTGCTGGCGCTGTTGCCGTGGGAGAAATCGCCGGACGTTCGCAGTGTCGGAGCAGGGCTCTGCCGATCGCGCACAGCGGCGCTCCGTCCTTGCTTGACTCTGAACCCTGCCGACACTCGCTCTCGCTCTCACCATCGGCAGAGCCCGCCTCCGACACTGCAAACGTCCGGCGATTTCTCCCACGGCAAAGGTACCAGCGCGGAAAGCTCTCGCTCCTCCTCACCTTCCCTTGCCAGCGCTTTCGCAGCGTAGCGCACAACGGTGACCTGCGCTTGCCTTCCCTCCGCGCACTCTGAATACACGCAGTCTCGGGCTCGCTCTGGGCACGGAGGAGCTCCCCAAGCGCAAACGTCAGGCGATTTCTCCCACACGGTAGCTCTCAGGGCTTAGAGCTGTGGCTGCTCCTCACCTTCCCTTGCGAGCGCTTTCACAGCCAAACGCACCCTGGGGATCTGCCCTTGCCTAGCCTCCCAGCGCTCCCGATACACACGCATTGTCAAGCTCTCGCTCACTCTCGGCAGAGAGACGTTCCCCAAGTGCAAACGTCCGGCGATTTCCCCACACTGTCGCTCTCAGGGCTTAGAGCTGTGGCTGCTCCTCACCTTCCCTTGCGAGCGCTTTCACAGCCAAGCGCACACGGGGCTCCGGGCTTGCCCGGCTCCTAATACTGCCCACCCTCTGTCTCACGATCGGCAGAGCCCTGCTCCAGCACTGCAAACATCCGGCGCTTTCTCCCGCACCCAAGGGGCCAGCACTGAAAGCTCATGCTGCTCCTCGCCTTCCCGTGCCAGCGCTTTCGCAGCACCAAGGCCTTAGAATTACGGGCTGGGAGAAATTGCCGGACGTGTGCACTTTGGGAGCTGGTCTCTGCCGAGAGTGAGGGGGAGCTTGAGAAAGTGTATTGGCAAGTGCCGGGAGGCAAGACAAGGGCAGATCCTCGGTGCGTGTTTAGCTGTGAAAGCGCTGGCAAAGCGAAGGTGAGGGCCAGCAACAGCACTAAGCCCTTAGACCTATTGTGCGGAGAAATCGCTGGCCTCTTGCGCTTCGGGAGCTGCTCTCTGCCGAGAGTGAGAGGGAGCTCGAGAACGCGTATTCGAAGGGCCTGGAGGAAAGGCGAGTGCGGTTCACCACTGTGCGCTACGCTGCGAAAGCGCTGGCAAGGCAAGGTGGGGAGCGGCAGGAACTTTCAGTGCTGGCGCTGTTGCCGTGGGAGAAATCGCCGGACGTTCGCAGTGTCGGAGCAGGGCTCTGCCGATCGCGCACAGCGGCGCTCCGTCCTTGCTTGACTCTGAACCCTGCCGACACTCGCTCTCGCTCTCACCATCGGCAGAGCCCGCCTCCGACACTGCAAACGTCCGGCGATTTCTCCCACGGCAAAGGTACCAGCGCGGAAAGCTCTCGCTCCTCCTCACCTTCCCTTGCCAGCGCTTTCGCAGCGTAGCGCACAACGGTGACCTGCGCTTGCCTTCCCTCCGCGCACTCTGAATACACGCAGTCTCGGGCTCGCTCTGGGCACGGAGGAGCTCCCCAAGCGCAAACGTCAGGCGATTTCTCCCACACGGTAGCTCTCAGGGCTTAGAGCTGTGGCTGCTCCTCACCTTCCCTTGCGAGCGCTTTCACAGCCAAACGCACCCTGGGGATCTGCCCTTGCCTAGCCTCCCAGCGCTCCCGATACACACGCATTGTCAAGCTCTCGCTCACTCTCGGCAGAGAGACGTTCCCCAAGTGCAAACGTCCGGCGATTTCCCCACACTGTCGCTCTCAGGGCTTAGAGCTGTGGCTGCTCCTCACCTTCCCTTGCGAGCGCTTTCACAGCCAAGCGCACACGGGGCTCCGGGCTTGCCCGGCTCCTAATACTGCCCACCCTCTGTCTCACGATCGGCAGAGCCCTGCTCCAGCACTGCAAACATCCGGCGCTTTCTCCCGCACCCAAGGGGCCAGCACTGAAAGCTCATGCTGCTCCTCGCCTTCCCGTGCCAGCGCTTTCGCAGCACCAAGGCCTTAGAATTACGGGCTGGGAGAAATTGCCGGACGTGTGCACTTTGGGAGCTGGTCTCTGCCGAGAGTGAGGGGGAGCTTGAGAAAGTGTATTGGCAAGTGCCGGGAGGCAAGACAAGGGCAGATCCTCGGTGCGTGTTTAGCTGTGAAAGCGCTGGCAAAGCGAAGGTGAGGCCCAGCAACAGCACTAAGCCCTTAGACCTATTGTGCGGAGAAATCGCTGGCCTCTTGCGCTTCGGGAGCTGCTCTCTGCCGAGAGTGAGAGGGAGCTCGAGAACGCGTATTCGAAGGGCCTGGAGGAAAGGCGAGTGCGGTTCACCACTGTGCGCTACGCTGCGAAAGCGCTGGCAAGGCAAGGTGGGGAGCGGCAGGAACTTTCAGTGCTGGCGCTGTTGCCGTGGGAGAAATCGCCGGACGTTCGCAGTGTCGGAGCAGGGCTCTGCCGATCGCGCACAGCGGCGCTCCGTCCTTGCTTGACTCTGAACCCTGCCGACACTCGCTCTCGCTCTCACCATCGGCAGAGCCCGCCTCCGACACTGCAAACGTCCGGCGATTTCTCCCACGGCAAAGGTACCAGCGCGGAAAGCTCTCGCTCCTCCTCACCTTCCCTTGCCAGCGCTTTCGCAGCGTAGCGCACAACGGTGACCTGCGCTTGCCTTCCCTCCGCGCACTCTGAATACACGCAGTCTCGGGCTCGCTCTGGGCACGGAGGAGCTCCCCAAGCGCAAACGTCAGGCGATTTCTCCCACACGGTAGCTCTCAGGGCTTAGAGCTGTGGCTGCTCCTCACCTTCCCTTGCGAGCGCTTTCACAGCCAAACGCACCCTGGGGATCTGCCCTTGCCTAGCCTCCCAGCGCTCCCGATACACACGCATTGTCAAGCTCTCGCTCACTCTCGGCAGAGAGACGTTCCCCAAGTGCAAACGTCCGGCGATTTCCCCACACTGTCGCTCTCAGGGCTTAGAGCTGTGGCTGCTCCTCACCTTCCCTTGCGAGCGCTTTCACAGCCAAGCGCACACGGGGCTCCGGGCTTGCCCGGCTCCTAATACTGCCCGCCCTCTGTCTCACGATCGGCAGAGCCCTGCTCCAGCACTGCAAACATCCGGCGCTTTCTCCCGCACCCAAGGGGCCAGCACTGAAAGCTCATGCTGCTCCTCGCCTTCCCGTGCCAGCGCTTTCGCAGCACCAAGGCCTTAGAATTACGGGCTGGGAGAAATTGCCGGACGTGTGCACTTTGGGAGCTGGTCTCTGCCGAGAGTGAGGGGGAGCTTGAGAAAGTGTATTGGCAAGTGCCGGGAGGCAAGACAAGGGCAGATCCTCGGTGCGTGTTTAGCTGTGAAAGCGCTGGCAAAGCGAAGGTGAGGGCCAGCAACAGCACTAAGCCCTTAGACCTATTGTGCGGAGAAATCGCTGGCCTCTTGCGCTTCGGGAGCTGCTCTCTGCCGAGAGTGAGAGGGAGCTCGAGAACGCGTATTCGAAGGGCCTGGAGGAAAGGCGAGTGCGGTTCACCACTGTGCGCTACGCTGCGAAAGCGCTGGCAAGGCAAGGTGGGGAGCGGCAGGAACTTTCAGTGCTGGCGCTGTTGCCGTGGGAGAAATCGCCGGACGTTCGCAGTGTCGGAGCAGGGCTCTGCCGATCGCGCACAGCGGCGCTCCGTCCTTGCTTGACTCTGAACCCTGCCGACACTCGCTCTCGCTCTCACCATCGGCAGAGCCCGCCTCCGACACTGCAAACGTCCGGCGATTTCTCCCACGGCAAAGGTACCAGCGCGGAAAGCTCTCGCTCCTCCTCACCTTCCCTTGCCAGCGCTTTCGCAGCGTAGCGCACAACGGTGACCTGCGCTTGCCTTCCCTCCGCGCACTCTGAATACACGCAGTCTCGGGCTCGCTCTGGGCACGGAGGAGCTCCCCAAGCGCAAACATCAGGCGATTTCTCCCACACGGTAGCTCTCAGGGCTTAGAGCTGTGGCTGCTCCTCACCTTCCCTTGCGAGCGCTTTCACAGCCAAACGCACCCTGGGGATCTGCCCTTGCCTAGCCTCCCAGCGCTCCCGATACACACGCATTGTCAAGCTCTCGCTCACTCTCGGCAGAGAGACGTTCCCCAAGTGCAAACGTCCGGCGATTTCCCCACACTGTCGCTCTCAGGGCTTAGAGCTGTGGCTGCTCCTCACCTTCCCTTGCGAGCGCTTTCACAGCCAAGCGCACACGGGGCTCCGGGCTTGCCCGGCTCCTAATACTGCCCACCCTCTGTCTCACGATCGGCAGAGCCCTGCTCCAGCACTGCAAACATCCGGCGCTTTCTCCCGCACCCAAGGGGCCAGCACTGAAAGCTCATGCTGCTCCTCGCCTTCCCGTGCCAGCGCTTTCGCAGCACCAAGGCCTTAGAATTACGGGCTGGGAGAAATTGCCGGACGTGTGCACTTTGGGAGCTGGTCTCTGCCGAGAGTGAGGGGGAGCTTGAGAAAGTGTATTGGCAAGTGCCGGGAGGCAAGACAAGGGCAGATCCTCGGTGCGTGTTTAGCTGTGAAAGCGCTGGCAAAGCGAAGGTGAGGGCCAGCAACAGCACTAAGCCCTTAGACCTATTGTGCGGAGAAATCGCTGGCCTCTTGCGCTTCGGGAGCTGCTCTCTGCCGAGAGTGAGAGGGAGCTCGAGAACGCGTATTCGAAGGGCCTGGAGGAAAGGCGAGTGCGGTTCACCACTGTGCGCTACGCTGCGAAAGCGCTGGCAAGGCAAGGTGGGGAGCGGCAGGAACTTTCAGTGCTGGCGCTGTTGCCGTGGGAGAAATCGCCGGACGTTCGCAGTGTCGGAGCAGGGCTCTGCCGATCGCGCACAGCGGCGCTCCGTCCTTGCTTGACTCTGAACCCTGCCGACACTCGCTCTCGCTCTCACCATCGGCAGAGCCCGCCTCCGACACTGCAAACGTCCGGCGATTTCTCCCACGGCAAAGGTACCAGCGCGGAAAGCTCTCGCTCCTCCTCACCTTCCCTTGCCAGCGCTTTCGCAGCGTAGCGCACAACGGTGACCTGCGCTTGCCTTCCCTCCGCGCACTCTGAATACACGCAGTCTCGGGCTCGCTCTGGGCACGGAGGAGCTCCCCAAGCGCAAACGTCAGGCGATTTCTCCCACACGGTAGCTCTCAGGGCTTAGAGCTGTGGCTGCTCCTCACCTTCCCTTGCGAGCGCTTTCACAGCCAAACGCACCCTGGGGATCTGCCCTTGCCTAGCCTCCCAGCGCTCCCGATACACACGCATTGTCAAGCTCTCGCTCACTCTCGGCAGAGAGACGTTCCCCAAGTGCAAACGTCCGGCGATTTCCCCACACTGTCGCTCTCAGGGCTTAGAGCTGTGGCTGCTCCTCACCTTCCCTTGCGAGCGCTTTCACAGCCAAGCGCACACGGGGCTCCGGGCTTGCCCGGCTCCTAATACTGCCCACCCTCTGTCTCACGATCGGCAGAGCCCTGCTCCAGCACTGCAAACATCCGGCGCTTTCTCCCGCACCCAAGGGGCCAGCACTGAAAGCTCATGCTGCTCCTCGCCTTCCCGTGCCAGCGCTTTCGCAGCACCAAGGCCTTAGAATTACGGGCTGGGAGAAATTGCCGGACGTGTGCACTTTGGGAGCTGGTCTCTGCCGAGAGTGAGGGGGAGCTTGAGAAAGTGTATTGGCAAGTGCCGGGAGGCAAGACAAGGGCAGATCCTCGGTGCGTGTTTAGCTGTGAAAGCGCTGGCAAAGCGAAGGTGAGGCCCAGCAACAGCACTAAGCCCTTAGACCTATTGTGCGGAGAAATCGCTGGCCTCTTGCGCTTCGGGAGCTGCTCTCTGCCGAGAGTGAGAGGGAGCTCGAGAACGCGTATTCGAAGGGCCTGGAGGAAAGGCGAGTGCGGTTCACCACTGTGCGCTACGCTGCGAAAGCGCTGGCAAGGCAAGGTGGGGAGCGGCAGGAACTTTCAGTGCTGGCGCTGTTGCCGTGGGAGAAATCGCCGGACGTTCGCAGTGTCGGAGCAGGGCTCTGCCGATCGCGCACAGCGGCGCTCCGTCCTTGCTTGACTCTGAACCCTGCCGACACTCGCTCTCGCTCTCACCATCGGCAGAGCCCGCCTCCGACACTGCAAACGTCCGGCGATTTCTCCCACGGCAAAGGTACCAGCGCGGAAAGCTCTCGCTCCTCCTCACCTTCCCTTGCCAGCGCTTTCGCAGCGTAGCGCACAACGGTGACCTGCGCTTGCCTTCCCTCCGCGCACTCTGAATACACGCAGTCTCGGGCTCGCTCTGGGCACGGAGGAGCTCCCCAAGCGCAAACGTCAGGCGATTTCTCCCACACGGTAGCTCTCAGGGCTTAGAGCTGTGGCTGCTCCTCACCTTCCCTTGCGAGCGCTTTCACAGCCAAACGCACCCTGGGGATCTGCCCTTGCCTAGCCTCCCAGCGCTCCCGATACACACGCATTGTCAAGCTCTCGCTCACTCTCGGCAGAGAGACGTTCCCCAAGTGCAAACGTCCGGCGATTTCCCCACACTGTCGCTCTCAGGGCTTAGAGCTGTGGCTGCTCCTCACCTTCCCTTGCGAGCGCTTTCACAGCCAAGCGCACACGGGGCTCCGGGCTTGCCCGGCTCCTAATACTGCCCACCCTCTGTCTCACGATCGGCAGAGCCCTGCTCCAGCACTGCAAACATCCGGCGCTTTCTCCCGCACCCAAGGGGCCAGCACTGAAAGCTCATGCTGCTCCTCGCCTTCCCGTGCCAGCGCTTTCGCAGCACCAAGGCCTTAGAATTACGGGCTGGGAGAAATTGCCGGACGTGTGCACTTTGGGAGCTGGTCTCTGCCGAGAGTGAGGGGGAGCTTGAGAAAGTGTATTGGCAAGTGCCGGGAGGCAAGACAAGGGCAGATCCTCGGTGCGTGTTTAGCTGTGAAAGCGCTGGCAAAGCGAAGGTGAGGGCCAGCAACAGCACTAAGCCCTTAGACCTATTGTGCGGAGAAATCGCTGGCCTCTTGCGCTTCGGCAGCTGCTCTCTGCCGAGAGTGAGAGGGAGCTCGAGAACGCGTATTCGAAGGGCCTGGAGGAAAGGCGAGTGCGGTTCACCACTGTGCGCTACGCTGCGAAAGCGCTGGCAAGGCAAGGTGGGGAGCGGCAGGAACTTTCAGTGCTGGCGCTGTTGCCGTGGGAGAAATCGCCGGACGTTCGCAGTGTCGGAGCAGGGCTCTGCCGATCGCGCACAGCGGCGCTCCGTCCTTGCTTGACTCTGAACCCTGCCGACACTCGCTCTCGCTCTCACCATCGGCAGAGCCCGCCTCCGACACTGCAAACGTCCGGCGATTTCTCCCACGGCAAAGGTACCAGCGCGGAAAGCTCTCGCTCCTCCTCACCTTCCCTTGCCAGCGCTTTCGCAGCGTAGCGCACAACGGTGACCTGCGCTTGCCTTCCCTCCGCGCACTCTGAATACACGCAGTCTCGGGCTCGCTCTGGGCACGGAGGAGCTCCCCAAGCGCAAACGTCAGGCGATTTCTCCCACACGGTAGCTCTCAGGGCTTAGAGCTGTGGCTGCTCCTCACCTTCCCTTGCGAGCGCTTTCACAGCCAAACGCACCCTGGGGATCTGCCCTTGCCTAGCCTCCCAGCGCTCCCGATACACACGCATTGTCAAGCTCTCGCTCACTCTCGGCAGAGAGACGTTCCCCAAGTGCAAACGTCCGGCGATTTCCCCACACTGTCGCTCTCAGGGCTTAGAGCTGTGGCTGCTCCTCACCTTCCCTTGCGAGCGCTTTCACAGCCAAGCGCACACGGGGCTCCGGGCTTGCCCGGCTCCTAATACTGCCCACCCTCTGTCTCACGATCGGCAGAGCCCTGCTCCAGCACTGCAAACATCCGGCGCTTTCTCCCGCACCCAAGGGGCCAGCACTGAAAGCTCATGCTGCTCCTCGCCTTCCCGTGCCAGCGCTTTCGCAGCACCAAGGCCTTAGAATTACGGGCTGGGAGAAATTGCCGGACGTGTGCACTTTGGGAGCTGGTCTCTGCCGAGAGTGAGGGGGAGCTTGAGAAAGTGTATTGGCAAGTGCCGGGAGGCAAGACAAGGGCAGATCCTCGGTGCGTGTTTAGCTGTGAAAGCGCTGGCAAAGCGAAGGTGAGGCCCAGCAACAGCACTAAGCCCTTAGACCTATTGTGCGGAGAAATCGCTGGCCTCTTGCGCTTCGGGAGCTGCTCTCTGCCGAGAGTGAGAGGGAGCTCGAGAACGCGTATTCGAAGGGCCTGGAGGAAAGGCGAGTGCGGTTCACCACTGTGCGCTACGCTGCGAAAGCGCTGGCAAGGCAAGGTGGGGAGCGGCAGGAACTTTCAGTGCTGGCGCTGTTGCCGTGGGAGAAATCGCCGGACGTTCGCAGTGTCGGAGCAGGGCTCTGCCGATCGCGCACAGCGGCGCTCCGTCCTTGCTTGACTCTGAACCCTGCCGACACTCGCTCTCGCTCTCACCATCGGCAGAGCCCGCCTCCGACACTGCAAACGTCCGGCGATTTCTCCCACGGCAAAGGTACCAGCGCGGAAAGCTCTCGCTCCTCCTCACCTTCCCTTGCCAGCGCTTTCGCAGCGTAGCGCACAACGGTGACCTGCGCTTGCCTTCCCTCCGCGCACTCTGAATACACGCAGTCTCGGGCTCGCTCTGGGCACGGAGGAGCTCCCCAAGCGCAAACGTCAGGCGATTTCTCCCACACGGTAGCTCTCAGGGCTTAGAGCTGTGGCTGCTCCTCACCTTCCCTTGCGAGCGCTTTCACAGCCAAACGCACCCTGGGGATCTGCCCTTGCCTAGCCTCCCAGCGCTCCCGATACACACGCATTGTCAAGCTCTCGCTCACTCTCGGCAGAGAGACGTTCCCCAAGTGCAAACGTCCGGCGATTTCCCCACACTGTCGCTCTCAGGGCTTAGAGCTGTGGCTGCTCCTCACCTTCCCTTGCGAGCGCTTTCACAGCCAAGCGCACACGGGGCTCCGGGCTTGCCCGGCTCCTAATACTGCCCACCCTCTGTCTCACGATCGGCAGAGCCCTGCTCCAGCACTGCAAACATCCGGCGCTTTCTCCCGCACCCAAGGGGCCAGCACTGAAAGCTCATGCTGCTCCTCGCCTTCCCGTGCCAGCGCTTTCGCAGCACCAAGGCCTTAGAATTACGGGCTGGGAGAAATTGCCGGACGTGTGCACTTTGGGAGCTGGTCTCTGCCGAGAGTGAGGGGGAGCTTGAGAAAGTGTATTGGCAAGTGCCGGGAGGCAAGACAAGGGCAGATCCTCGGTGCGTGTTTAGCTGTGAAAGCGCTGGCAAAGCGAAGGTGAGGGCCAGCAACAGCACTAAGCCCTTAGACCTATTGTGCGGAGAAATCGCTGGCCTCTTGCGCTTCGGCAGCTGCTCTCTGCCGAGAGTGAGAGGGAGCTCGAGAACGCGTATTCGAAGGGCCTGGAGGAAAGGCGAGTGCGGTTCACCACTGTGCGCTACGCTGCGAAAGCGCTGGCAAGGCAAGGTGGGGAGCGGCAGGAACTTTCAGTGCTGGCGCTGTTGCCGTGGGAGAAATCGCCGGACGTTCGCAGTGTCGGAGCAGGGCTCTGCCGATCGCGCACAGCGGCGCTCCGTCCTTGCTTGACTCTGAACCCTGCCGACACTCGCTCTCGCTCTCACCATCGGCAGAGCCCGCCTCCGACACTGCAAACGTCCGGCGATTTCTCCCACGGCAAAGGTACCAGCGCGGAAAGCTCTCGCTCCTCCTCACCTTCCCTTGCCAGCGCTTTCGCAGCGTAGCGCACAACGGTGACCTGCGCTTGCCTTCCCTCCGCGCACTCTGAATACACGCAGTCTCGGGCTCGCTCTGGGCACGGAGGAGCTCCCCAAGTGCAAACGTCAGGCGATTTCTCCCACACGGTAGCTCTCAGGGCTTAGAGCTGTGGCTGCTCCTCACCTTCCCTTGCGAGCGCTTTCACAGCCAAACGCACCCTGGGGATCTGCCCTTGCCTAGCCTCCCAGCGCTCCCAATACACACGCATTGTCAAGCTCTCGCTCACTCTCGGCAGAGAGACGTTCCCCAAGTGCAAACGTCCGGCGATTTCCCCACACTGTCGCTCTCAGGGCTTAGAGCTGTGGCTGCTCCTCACCTTCCCTTGCGAGCGCTTTCACAGCCAAGCGCACACGGGGCTCCGGGCTTGCCCGGCTCCTAATACTGCCCACCCTCTGTCTCACGATCGGCAGAGCCCTGCTCCAGCACTGCAAACATCCGGCGCTTTCTCCCGCACCCAAGGGGCCAGCACTGAAAGCTCATGCTGCTCCTCGCCTTCCCGTGCCAGCGCTTTCGCAGCACCAAGGCCTTAGAATTACGGGCTGGGAGAAATTGCCGGACGTGTGCACTTTGGGAGCTGGTCTCTGCCGAGAGTGAGGGGGAGCTTGAGAAAGTGTATTGGCAAGTGCCGGGAGGCAAGACAAGGGCAGATCCTCGGTGCGTGTTTAGCTGTGAAAGCGCTGGCAAAGCGAAGGTGAGGCCCAGCAACAGCACTAAGCCCTTAGACCTATTGTGCGGAGAAATCGCTGGCCTCTTGCGCTTCGGGAGCTGCTCTCTGCCGAGAGTGAGAGGGAGCTCGAGAACGCGTATTCGAAGGGCCTGGAGGAAAGGCGAGTGCGGTTCACCACTGTGCGCTACGCTGCGAAAGCGCTGGCAAGGCAAGGTGGGGAGCGGCAGGAACTTTCAGTGCTGGCGCTGTTGCCGTGGGAGAAATCGCCGGACGTTCGCAGTGTCGGAGCAGGGCTCTGCCGATCGCGCACAGCGGCGCTCCGTCCTTGCTTGACTCTGAACCCTGCCGACACTCGCTCTCGCTCTCACCATCGGCAGAGCCCGCCTCCGACACTGCAAACGTCCGGCGATTTCTCCCACGGCAAAGGTACCAGCGCGGAAAGCTCTCGCTCCTCCTCACCTTCCCTTGCCAGCGCTTTCGCAGCGTAGCGCACAACGGTGACCTGCGCTTGCCTTCCCTCCGCGCACTCTGAATACACGCAGTCTCGGGCTCGCTCTGGGCACGGAGGAGCTCCCCAAGCGCAAACGTCAGGCGATTTCTCCCACACGGTAGCTCTCAGGGCTTAGAGCTGTGGCTGCTCCTCACCTTCCCTTGCGAGCGCTTTCACAGCCAAACGCACCCTGGGGATCTGCCCTTGCCTAGCCTCCCAGCGCTCCCGATACACACGCATTGTCAAGCTCTCGCTCACTCTCGGCAGAGAGACGTTCCCCAAGTGCAAACGTCCGGCGATTTCCCCACACTGTCGCTCTCAGGGCTTAGAGCTGTGGCTGCTCCTCACCTTCCCTTGCGAGCGCTTTCACAGCCAAGCGCACACGGGGCTCCGGGCTTGCCCGGCTCCTAATACTGCCCACCCTCTGTCTCACGATCGGCAGAGCCCTGCTCCAGCACTGCAAACATCCGGCGCTTTCTCCCGCACCCAAGGGGCCAGCACTGAAAGCTCATGCTGCTCCTCGCCTTCCCGTGCCAGCGCTTTCGCAGCACCAAGGCCTTAGAATTACGGGCTGGGAGAAATTGCCGGACGTGTGCACTTTGGGAGCTGGTCTCTGCCGAGAGTGAGGGGGAGCTTGAGAAAGTGTATTGGCAAGTGCCGGGAGGCAAGACAAGGGCAGATCCTCGGTGCGTGTTTAGCTGTGAAAGCGCTGGCAAAGCGAAGGTGAGGGCCAGCAACAGCACTAAGCCCTTAGACCTATTGTGCGGAGAAATCGCTGGCCTCTTGCGCTTCGGGAGCTGCTCTCTGCCGAGAGTGAGAGGGAGCTCGAGAACGCGTATTCGAAGGGCCTGGAGGAAAGGCGAGTGCGGTTCACCACTGTGCGCTACGCTGCGAAAGCGCTGGCAAGGCAAGGTGGGGAGCGGCAGGAACTTTCAGTGCTGGCGCTGTTGCCGTGGGAGAAATCGCCGGACGTTCGCAGTGTCGGAGCAGGGCTCTGCCGATCGCGCACAGCGGCGCTCCGTCCTTGCTTGACTCTGAACCCTGCCGACACTCGCTCTCGCTCTCACCATCGGCAGAGCCCGCCTCCGACACTGCAAACGTCCGGCGATTTCTCCCACGGCAAAGGTACCAGCGCGGAAAGCTCTCGCTCCTCCTCACCTTCCCTTGCCAGCGCTTTCGCAGCGTAGCGCACAACGGTGACCTGCGCTTGCCTTCCCTCCGCGCACTCTGAATACACGCAGTCTCGGGCTCGCTCTGGGCACGGAGGAGCTCCCCAAGCGCAAACGTCAGGCGATTTCTCCCACACGGTAGCTCTCAGGGCTTAGAGCTGTGGCTGCTCCTCACCTTCCCTTGCGAGCGCTTTCACAGCCAAACGCACCCTGGGGATCTGCCCTTGCCTAGCCTCCCAGCGCTCCCGATACACACGCATTGTCAAGCTCTCGCTCACTCTCGGCAGAGAGACGTTCCCCAAGTGCAAACGTCCGGCGATTTCCCCACACTGTCGCTCTCAGGGCTTAGAGCTGTGGCTGCTCCTCACCTTCCCTTGCGAGCGCTTTCACAGCCAAGCGCACACGGGGCTCCGGGCTTGCCCGGCTCCTAATACTGCCCACCCTCTGTCTCACGATCGGCAGAGCCCTGCTCCAGCACTGCAAACATCCGGCGCTTTCTCCCGCACCCAAGGGGCCAGCACTGAAAGCTCATGCTGCTCCTCGCCTTCCCGTGCCAGCGCTTTCGCAGCACCAAGGCCTTAGAATTACGGGCTGGGAGAAATTGCCGGACGTGTGCACTTTGGGAGCTGGTCTCTGCCGAGAGTGAGGGGGAGCTTGAGAAAGTGTATTGGCAAGTGCCGGGAGGCAAGACAAGGGCAGATCCTCGGTGCGTGTTTAGCTGTGAAAGCGCTGGCAAAGCGAAGGTGAGGGCCAGCAACAGCACTAAGCCCTTAGACCTATTGTGCGGAGAAATCGCTGGCCTCTTGCGCTTCGGCAGCTGCTCTCTGCCGAGAGTGAGAGGGAGCTCGAGAACGCGTATTCGAAGGGCCTGGAGGAAAGGCGAGTGCGGTTCACCACTGTGCGCTACGCTGCGAAAGCGCTGGCAAGGCAAGGTGGGGAGCGGCAGGAACTTTCAGTGCTGGCGCTGTTGCCGTGGGAGAAATCGCCGGACGTTCGCAGTGTCGGAGCAGGGCTCTGCCGATCGCGCACAGCGGCGCTCCGTCCTTGCTTGACTCTGAACCCTGCCGACACTCGCTCTCGCTCTCACCATCGGCAGAGCCCGCCTCCGACACTGCAAACGTCCGGCGATTTCTCCCACGGCAAAGGTACCAGCGCGGAAAGCTCTCGCTCCTCCTCACCTTCCCTTGCCAGCGCTTTCGCAGCGTAGCGCACAACGGTGACCTGCGCTTGCCTTCCCTCCGCGCACTCTGAATACACGCAGTCTCGGGCTCGCTCTGGGCACGGAGGAGCTCCCCAAGTGCAAACGTCAGGCGATTTCTCCCACACGGTAGCTCTCAGGGCTTAGAGCTGTGGCTGCTCCTCACCTTCCCTTGCGAGCGCTTTCACAGCCAAACGCACCCTGGGGATCTGCCCTTGCCTAGCCTCCCAGCGCTCCCAATACACACGCATTGTCAAGCTCTCGCTCACTCTCGGCAGAGAGACGTTCCCCAAGTGCAAACGTCCGGCGATTTCCCCACACTGTCGCTCTCAGGGCTTAGAGCTGTGGCTGCTCCTCACCTTCCCTTGCGAGCGCTTTCACAGCCAAGCGCACACGGGGCTCCGGGCTTGCCCGGCTCCTAATACTGCCCACCCTCTGTCTCACGATCGGCAGAGCCCTGCTCCAGCACTGCAAACATCCGGCGCTTTCTCCCGCACCCAAGGGGCCAGCACTGAAAGCTCATGCTGCTCCTCGCCTTCCCGTGCCAGCGCTTTCGCAGCACCAAGGCCTTAGAATTACGGGCTGGGAGAAATTGCCGGACGTGTGCACTTTGGGAGCTGGTCTCTGCCGAGAGTGAGGGGGAGCTTGAGAAAGTGTATTGGCAAGTGCCGGGAGGCAAGACAAGGGCAGATCCTCGGTGCGTGTTTAGCTGTGAAAGCGCTGGCAAAGCGAAGGTGAGGGCCAGCAACAGCACTAAGCCCTTAGACCTATTGTGCGGAGAAATCGCTGGCCTCTTGCGCTTCGGGAGCTGCTCTCTGCCGAGAGTGAGAGGGAGCTCGAGAACGCGTATTCGAAGGGCCTGGAGGAAAGGCGAGTGCGGTTCACCACTGTGCGCTACGCTGCGAAAGCGCTGGCAAGGCAAGGTGGGGAGCGGCAGGAACTTTCAGTGCTGGCGCTGTTGCCGTGGGAGAAATCGCCGGACGTTCGCAGTGTCGGAGCAGGGCTCTGCCGATCGCGCACAGCGGCGCTCCGTCCTTGCTTGACTCTGAACCCTGCCGACACTCGCTCTCGCTCTCACCATCGGCAGAGCCCGCCTCCGACACTGCAAACGTCCGGCGATTTCTCCCACGGCAAAGGTACCAGCGCGGAAAGCTCTCGCTCCTCCTCACCTTCCCTTGCCAGCGCTTTCGCAGCGTAGCGCACAACGGTGACCTGCGCTTGCCTTCCCTCCGCGCACTCTGAATACACGCAGTCTCGGGCTCGCTCTGGGCACGGAGGAGCTCCCCAAGCGCAAACGTCAGGCGATTTCTCCCACACGGTAGCTCTCAGGGCTTAGAGCTGTGGCTGCTCCTCACCTTCCCTTGCGAGCGCTTTCACAGCCAAACGCACCCTGGGGATCTGCCCTTGCCTAGCCTCCCAGCGCTCCCGATACACACGCATTGTCAAGCTCTCGCTCACTCTCGGCAGAGAGACGTTCCCCAAGTGCAAACGTCCGGCGATTTCCCCACACTGTCGCTCTCAGGGCTTAGAGCTGTGGCTGCTCCTCACCTTCCCTTGCGAGCGCTTTCACAGCCAAGCGCACACGGGGCTCCGGGCTTGCCCGGCTCCTAATACTGCCCACCCTCTGTCTCACGATCGGCAGAGCCCTGCTCCAGCACTGCAAACATCCGGCGCTTTCTCCCGCACCCAAGGGGCCAGCACTGAAAGCTCATGCTGCTCCTCGCCTTCCCGTGCCAGCGCTTTCGCAGCACCAAGGCCTTAGAATTACGGGCTGGGAGAAATTGCCGGACGTGTGCACTTTGGGAGCTGGTCTCTGCCGAGAGTGAGGGGGAGCTTGAGAAAGTGTATTGGCAAGTGCCGGGAGGCAAGACAAGGGCAGATCCTCGGTGCGTGTTTAGCTGTGAAAGCGCTGGCAAAGCGAAGGTGAGGGCCAGCAACAGCACTAAGCCCTTAGACCTATTGTGCGGAGAAATCGCTGGCCTCTTGCGCTTCGGCAGCTGCTCTCTGCCGAGAGTGAGAGGGAGCTCGAGAACGCGTATTCGAAGGGCCTGGAGGAAAGGCGAGTGCGGTTCACCACTGTGCGCTACGCTGCGAAAGCGCTGGCAAGGCAAGGTGGGGAGCGGCAGGAACTTTCAGTGCTGGCGCTGTTGCCGTGGGAGAAATCGCCGGACGTTCGCAGTGTCGGAGCAGGGCTCTGCCGATCGCGCACAGCGGCGCTCCGTCCTTGCTTGACTCTGAACCCTGCCGACGCTCGCTCTCGCTCTCACCATCGGCAGAGCCCGCCTCCGACACTGCAAACGTCCGGCGATTTCTCCCACGGCAAAGGTACCAGCGCGGAAAGCTCTCGCTCCTCCTCACCTTCCCTTGCCAGCGCTTTCGCAGCGTAGCGCACAACGGTGACCTGCGCTTGCCTTCCCTCCGCGCACTCTGAATACACGCAGTCTCGGGCTCGCTCTGGGCACGGAGGAGCTCCCCAAGCGCAAACGTCAGGCGATTTCTCCCACACGGTAGCTCTCAGGGCTTAGAGCTGTGGCTGCTCCTCACCTTCCCTTGCGAGCGCTTTCACAGCCAAACGCACCCTGGGGATCTGCCCTTGCCTAGCCTCCCAGCGCTCCCGATACACACGCATTGTCAAGCTCTCGCTCACTCTCGGCAGAGAGACGTTCCCCAAGTGCAAACGTCCGGCGATTTCCCCACACTGTCGCTCTCAGGGCTTAGAGCTGTGGCTGCTCCTCACCTTCCCTTGCGAGCGCTTTCACAGCCAAGCGCACACGGGGCTCCGGGCTTGCCCGGCTCCTAATACTGCCCACCCTCTGTCTCACGATCGGCAGAGCCCTGCTCCAGCACTGCAAACATCCGGCGCTTTCTCCCGCACCCAAGGGGCCAGCACTGAAAGCTCATGCTGCTCCTCGCCTTCCCGTGCCAGCGCTTTCGCAGCACCAAGGCCTTAGAATTACGGGCTGGGAGAAATTGCCGGACGTGTGCACTTTGGGAGCTGGTCTCTGCCGAGAGTGAGGGGGAGCTTGAGAAAGTGTATTGGCAAGTGCCGGGAGGCAAGACAAGGGCAGATCCTCGGTGCGTGTTTAGCTGTGAAAGCGCTGGCAAAGCGAAGGTGAGGGCCAGCAACAGCACTAAGCCCTTAGACCTATTGTGCGGAGAAATCGCTGGCCTCTTGCGCTTCGGCAGCTGCTCTCTGCCGAGAGTGAGAGGGAGCTCGAGAACGCGTATTCGAAGGGCCTGGAGGAAAGGCGAGTGCGGTTCACCACTGTGCGCTACGCTGCGAAAGCGCTGGCAAGGCAAGGTGGGGAGCGGCAGGAACTTTCAGTGCTGGCGCTGTTGCCGTGGGAGAAATCGCCGGACGTTCGCAGTGTCGGAGCAGGGCTCTGCCGATCGCGCACAGCGGCGCTCCGTCCTTGCTTGACTCTGAACCCTGCCGACACTCGCTCTCGCTCTCACCATCGGCAGAGCCCGCCTCCGACACTGCAAACGTCCGGCGATTTCTCCCACGGCAAAGGTACCAGCGCGGAAAGCTCTCGCTCCTCCTCACCTTCCCTTGCCAGCGCTTTCGCAGCGTAGCACACAACGGTGACCTGCGCTTGCCTTCCCTCCGCGCACTCTGAATACACACAGTCTCGGGCTCGCTCTGGGCACGGAGGAGCTCCCCAAGCGCAAACGTCAGGCGATTTCTCCCACACGGTAGCTCTCAGGGCTTAGAGCTGTGGCTGCTCCTCACCTTCCCTTGCGAGCGCTTTCACAGCCAAACGCACCCTGGGGATCTGCCCTTGCCTAGCCTCCCAGCGCTCCCGATACACACGCATTGTCAAGCTCTCGCTCACTCTCGGCAGAGAGACGTTCCCCAAGTGCAAACGTCCGGCGATTTCCCCACACTGTCGCTCTCAGGGCTTAGAGCTGTGGCTGCTCCTCACCTTCCCTTGCGAGCGCTTTCACAGCCAAGCGCACACGGGGCTCCGGGCTTGCCCGGCTCCTAATACTGCCCACCCTCTGTCTCACGATCGGCAGAGCCCTGCTCCAGCACTGCAAACATCCGGCGCTTTCTCCCGCACCCAAGGGGCCAGCACTGAAAGCTCATGCTGCTCCTCGCCTTCCCGTGCCAGCGCTTTCGCAGCACCAAGGCCTTAGAATTACGGGCTGGGAGAAATTGCCGGACGTGTGCACTTTGGGAGCTGGTCTCTGCCGAGAGTGAGGGGGAGCTTGAGAAAGTGTATTGGCAAGTGCCGGGAGGCAAGACAAGGGCAGATCCTCGGTGCGTGTTTAGCTGTGAAAGCGCTGGCAAAGCGAAGGTGAGGGCCAGCAACAGCACTAAGCCCTTAGACCTATTGTGCGGAGAAATCGCTGGCCTCTTGCGCTTCGGGAGCTGCTCTCTGCCGAGAGTGAGAGGGAGCTCGAGAACGCGTATTCGAAGGGCCTGGAGGAAAGGCGAGTGCGGTTCACCACTGTGCGCTACGCTGCGAAAGCGCTGGCAAGGCAAGGTGGGGAGCGGCAGGAACTTTCAGTGCTGGCGCTGTTGCCGTGGGAGAAATCGCCGGACGTTCGCAGTGTCGGAGCAGGGCTCTGCCGATCGCGCACAGCGGCGCTCCGTCCTTGCTTGACTCTGAACCCTGCCGACACTCGCTCTCGCTCTCACCATCGGCAGAGCCCGCCTCCGACACTGCAAACGTCCGGCGATTTCTCCCACGGCAAAGGTACCAGCGCGGAAAGCTCTCGCTCCTCCTCACCTTCCCTTGCCAGCGCTTTCGCAGCGTAGCGCACAACGGTGACCTGCGCTTGCCTTCCCTCCGCGCACTCTGAATACACGCAGTCTCGGGCTCGCTCTGGGCACGGAGGAGCTCCCCAAGCGCAAACGTCAGGTGATTTCTCCCACACGGTAGCTCTCAGGGCTTAGAGCTGTGGCTGCTCCTCACCTTCCCTTGCGAGCGCTTTCACAGCCAAACGCACCCTGGGGATCTGCCCTTGCCTAGCCTCCCAGCGCTCCCGATACACACGCATTGTCAAGCTCTCGCTCACTCTCGGCAGAGAGACGTTCCCCAAGTGCAAACGTCCGGCGATTTCCCCACACTGTCGCTCTCAGGGCTTAGAGCTGTGGCTGCTCCTCACCTTCCCTTGCGAGCGCTTTCACAGCCAAGCGCACACGGGGCTCCGGGCTTGCCCGGCTCCTAATACTGCCCACCCTCTGTCTCACGATCGGCAGAGCCCTGCTCCAGCACTGCAAACATCCGGCGCTTTCTCCCGCACCCAAGGGGCCAGCACTGAAAGCTCATGCTGCTCCTCGCCTTCCCGTGCCAGCGCTTTCGCAGCACCAAGGCCTTAGAATTACGGGCTGGGAGAAATTGCCGGACGTGTGCACTTTGGGAGCTGGTCTCTGCCGAGAGTGAGGGGGAGCTTGAGAAAGTGTATTGGCAAGTGCCGGGAGGCAAGACAAGGGCAGATCCTCGGTGCGTGTTTAGCTGTGAAAGCGCTGGCAAAGCGAAGGTGAGGGCCAGCAACAGCACTAAGCCCTTAGACCTATTGTGCGGAGAAATCGCTGGCCTCTTGCGCTTCGGCAGCTGCTCTCTGCCGAGAGTGAGAGGGAGCTCGAGAACGCGTATTCGAAGGGCCTGGAGGAAAGGCGAGTGCGGTTCACCACTGTGCGCTACGCTGCGAAAGCGCTGGCAAGGCAAGGTGGGGAGCGGCAGGAACTTTCAGTGCTGGCGCTGTTGCCGTGGGAGAAATCGCCGGACGTTCGCAGTGTCGGAGCAGGGCTCTGCCGATCGCGCACAGCGGCGCTCCGTCCTTGCTTGACTCTGAACCCTGCCGACACTCGCTCTCGCTCTCACCATCGGCAGAGCCCGCCTCCGACACTGCAAACGTCCGGCGATTTCTCCCACGGCAAAGGTACCAGCGCGGAAAGCTCTCGCTCCTCCTCACCTTCCCTTGCCAGCGCTTTCGCAGCGTAGCGCACAACGGTGACCTGCGCTTGCCTTCCCTCCGCGCACTCTGAATACACGCAGTCTCGGGCTCGCTCTGGGCACGGAGGAGCTCCCCAAGCGCAAACGTCAGGCGATTTCTCCCACACGGTAGCTCTCAGGGCTTAGAGCTGTGGCTGCTCCTCACCTTCCCTTGCGAGCGCTTTCACAGCCAAACGCACCCTGGGGATCTGCCCTTGCCTAGCCTCCCAGCGCTCCCGATACACACGCATTGTCAAGCTCTCGCTCACTCTCGGCAGAGAGACGTTCCCCAAGTGCAAACGTCCGGCGATTTCCCCACACTGTCGCTCTCAGGGCTTAGAGCTGTGGCTGCTCCTCACCTTCCCTTGCGAGCGCTTTCACAGCCAAGCGCACACGGGGCTCCGGGCTTGCCCGGCTCCTAATACTGCCCGCCCTCTGTCTCACGATCGGCAGAGCCCTGCTCCAGCACTGCAAACATCCGGCGCTTTCTCCCGCACCCAAGGGGCCAGCACTGAAAGCTCATGCTGCTCCTCGCCTTCCCGTGCCAGCGCTTTCGCAGCACCAAGGCCTTAGAATTACGGGCTGGGAGAAATTGCCGGACGTGTGCACTTTGGGAGCTGGTCTCTGCCGAGAGTGAGGGGGAGCTTGAGAAAGTGTATTGGCAAGTGCCGGGAGGCAAGACAAGGGCAGATCCTCGGTGCGTGTTTAGCTGTGAAAGCGCTGGCAAAGCGAAGGTGAGGGCCAGCAACAGCACTAAGCCCTTAGACCTATTGTGCGGAGAAATCGCTGGCCTCTTGCGCTTCGGGAGCTGCTCTCTGCCGAGAGTGAGAGGGAGCTCGAGAACGCGTATTCGAAGGGCCTGGAGGAAAGGCGAGTGCGGTTCACCACTGTGCGCTACGCTGCGAAAGCGCTGGCAAGGCAAGGTGGGGAGCGGCAGGAACTTTCAGTGCTGGCGCTGTTGCCGTGGGAGAAATCGCCGGACGTTCGCAGTGTCGGAGCAGGGCTCTGCCGATCGCGCACAGCGGCGCTCCGTCCTTGCTTGACTCTGAACCCTGCCGACACTCGCTCTCGCTCTCACCATCGGCAGAGCCCGCCTCCGACACTGCAAACGTCCGGCGATTTCTCCCACGGCAAAGGTACCAGCGCGGAAAGCTCTCGCTCCTCCTCACCTTCCCTTGCCAGCGCTTTCGCAGCGTAGCGCACAACGGTGACCTGCGCTTGCCTTCCCTCCGCGCACTCTGAATACACGCAGTCTCGGGCTCGCTCTGGGCACGGAGGAGCTCCCCAAGCGCAAACGTCAGGCGATTTCTCCCACACGGTAGCTCTCAGGGCTTAGAGCTGTGGCTGCTCCTCACCTTCCCTTGCGAGCGCTTTCACAGCCAAACGCACCCTGGGGATCTGCCCTTGCCTAGCCTCCCAGCGCTCCCGATACACACGCATTGTCAAGCTCTCGCTCACTCTCGGCAGAGAGACGTTCCCCAAGTGCAAACGTCCGGCGATTTCCCCACACTGTCGCTCTCAGGGCTTAGAGCTGTGGCTGCTCCTCACCTTCCCTTGCGAGCGCTTTCACAGCCAAGCGCACACGGGGCTCCGGGCTTGCCCGGCTCCTAATACTGCCCACCCTCTGTCTCACGATCGGCAGAGCCCTGCTCCAGCACTGCAAACATCCGGCGCTTTCTCCCGCACCCAAGGGGCCAGCACTGAAAGCTCATGCTGCTCCTCGCCTTCCCGTGCCAGCGCTTTCGCAGCACCAAGGCCTTAGAATTACGGGCTGGGAGAAATTGCCGGACGTGTGCACTTTGGGAGCTGGTCTCTGCCGAGAGTGAGGGGGAGCTTGAGAAAGTGTATTGGCAAGTGCCGGGAGGCAAGACAAGGGCAGATCCTCGGTGCGTGTTTAGCTGTGAAAGCGCTGGCAAAGCGAAGGTGAGGGCCAGCAACAGCACTAAGCCCTTAGACCTATTGTGCGGAGAAATCGCTGGCCTCTTGCGCTTCGGGAGCTGCTCTCTGCCGAGAGTGAGAGGGAGCTCGAGAACGCGTATTCGAAGGGCCTGGAGGAAAGGCGAGTGCGGTTCACCACTGTGCGCTACGCTGCGAAAGCGCTGGCAAGGCAAGGTGGGGAGCGGCAGGAACTTTCAGTGCTGGCGCTGTTGCCGTGGGAGAAATCGCCGGACGTTCGCAGTGTCGGAGCAGGGCTCTGCCGATCGCGCACAGCGGCGCTCCGTCCTTGCTTGACTCTGAACCCTGCCGACACTCGCTCTCGCTCTCACCATCGGCAGAGCCCGCCTCCGACACTGCAAACGTCCGGCGATTTCTCCCACGGCAAAGGTACCAGCGCGGAAAGCTCTCGCTCCTCCTCACCTTCCCTTGCCAGCGCTTTCGCAGCGTAGCGGACAACGGTGACCTGCGCTTGCCTTCCCTCCGCGCACTCTGAATACACGCAGTCTCGGGCTCGCTCTGGGCACGGAGGAGCTCCCCAAGCGCAAACGTCAGGCGATTTCTCCCACACGGTAGCTCTCAGGGCTTAGAGCTGTGGCTGCTCCTCACCTTCCCTTGCGAGCGCTTTCACAGCCAAACGCACCCTGGGGATCTGCCCTTGCCTAGCCTCCCAGCGCTCCCGATACACACGCATTGTCAAGCTCTCGCTCACTCTCGGCAGAGAGACGTTCCCCAAGTGCAAACGTCCGGCGATTTCCCCACACTGTCGCTCTCAGGGCTTAGAGCTGTGGCTGCTCCTCACCTTCCCTTGCGAGCGCTTTCACAGCCAAGCGCACACGGGGCTCCGGGCTTGCCCGGCTCCTAATACTGCCCACCCTCTGTCTCACGATCGGCAGAGCCCTGCTCCAGCACTGCAAACATCCGGCGCTTTCTCCCGCACCCAAGGGGCCAGCACTGAAAGCTCATGCTGCTCCTCGCCTTCCCGTGCCAGCGCTTTCGCAGCACCAAGGCCTTAGAATTACGGGCTGGGAGAAATTGCCGGACGTGTGCACTTTGGGAGCTGGTCTCTGCCGAGAGTGAGGGGGAGCTTGAGAAAGTGTATTGGCAAGTGCCGGGAGGCAAGACAAGGGCAGATCCTCGGTGCGTGTTTAGCTGTGAAAGCGCTGGCAAAGCGAAGGTGAGGCCCAGCAACAGCACTAAGCCCTTAGACCTATTGTGCGGAGAAATCGCTGGCCTCTTGCGCTTCGGGAGCTGCTCTCTGCCGAGAGTGAGAGGGAGCTCGAGAACGCGTATTCGAAGGGCCTGGAGGAAAGGCGAGTGCGGTTCACCACTGTGCGCTACGCTGCGAAAGCGCTGGCAAGGCAAGGTGGGGAGCGGCAGGAACTTTCAGTGCTGGCGCTGTTGCCGTGGGAGAAATCGCCGGACGTTCGCAGTGTCGGAGCAGGGCTCTGCCGATCGCGCACAGCGGCGCTCCGTCCTTGCTTGACTCTGAACCCTGCCGACACTCGCTCTCGCTCTCACCATCGGCAGAGCCCGCCTCCGACACTGCAAACGTCCGGCGATTTCTCCCACGGCAAAGGTACCAGCGTGGAAAGCTCTCGCTCCTCCTCACCTTCCCTTGCCAGCGCTTTCGCAGCGTAGCGCACAACGGTGACCTGCGCTTGCCTTCCCTCCGCGCACTCTGAATACACGCAGTCTCGGGCTCGCTCTGGGCACGGAGGAGCTCCCCAAGCGCAAACGTCAGGCGATTTCTCCCACACGGTAGCTCTCAGGGCTTAGAGCTGTGGCTGCTCCTCACCTTCCCTTGCGAGCGCTTTCACAGCCAAACGCACCCTGGGGATCTGCCCTTGCCTAGCCTCCCAGCGCTCCCGATACACACGCATTGTCAAGCTCTCGCTCACTCTCGGCAGAGAGACGTTCCCCAAGTGCAAACGTCCGGCGATTTCCCCACACTGTCGCTCTCAGGGCTTAGAGCTGTGGCTGCTCCTCACCTTCCCTTGCGAGCGCTTTCACAGCCAAGCGCACACGGGGCTCCGGGCTTGCCCGGCTCCTAATACTGCCCACCCTCTGTCTCACGATCGGCAGAGCCCTGCTCCAGCACTGCAAACATCCGGCGCTTTCTCCCGCACCCAAGGGGCCAGCACTGAAAGCTCATGCTGCTCCTCGCCTTCCCGTGCCAGCGCTTTCGCAGCACCAAGGCCTTAGAATTACGGGCTGGGAGAAATTGCCGGACGTGTGCACTTTGGGAGCTGGTCTCTGCCGAGAGTGAGGGGGAGCTTGAGAAAGTGTATTGGCAAGTGCCGGGAGGCAAGACAAGGGCAGATCCTCGGTGCGTGTTTAGCTGTGAAAGCGCTGGCAAAGCGAAGGTGAGGGCCAGCAACAGCACTAAGCCCTTAGACCTATTGTGCGGAGAAATCGCTGGCCTCTTGCGCTTCGGGAGCTGCTCTCTGCCGAGAGTGAGAGGGAGCTCGAGAACGCGTATTCGAAGGGCCTGGAGGAAAGGCGAGTGCGGTTCACCACTGTGCGCTACGCTGCGAAAGCGCTGGCAAGGCAAGGTGGGGAGCGGCAGGAACTTTCAGTGCTGGCGCTGTTGCCGTGGGAGAAATCGCCGGACGTTCGCAGTGTCGGAGCAGGGCTCTGCCGATCGCGCACAGCGGCGCTCCGTCCTTGCTTGACTCTGAACCCTGCCGACACTCGCTCTCGCTCTCACCATCGGCAGAGCCCGCCTCCGACACTGCAAATGTCCGGCGATTTCTCCCACGGCAAAGGTACCAGCGCGGAAAGCTCTCGCTCCTCCTCACCTTCCCTTGCCAGCGCTTTCGCAGCGTAGCGCACAACGGTGACCTGCGCTTGCCTTCCCTCCGCGCACTCTGAATACACGCAGTCTCGGGCTCGCTCTGGGCACGGAGGAGCTCCCCAAGCGCAAACGTCAGGCGATTTCTCCCACACGGTAGCTCTCAGGGCTTAGAGCTGTGGCTGCTCCTCACCTTCCCTTGCGAGCGCTTTCACAGCCAAACGCACCCTGGGGATCTGCCCTTGCCTAGCCTCCCAGCGCTCCCGATACACACGCATTGTCAAGCTCTCGCTCACTCTCGGCAGAGAGACGTTCCCCAAGTGCAAACGTCCGGCGATTTCCCCACACTGTCGCTCTCAGGGCTTAGAGCTGTGGCTGCTCCTCACCTTCCCTTGCGAGCGCTTTCACAGCCAAGCGCACACGGGGCTCCGGGCTTGCCCGGCTCCTAATACTGCCCACCCTCTGTCTCACGATCGGCAGAGCCCTGCTCCAGCACTGCAAACATCCGGCGCTTTCTCCCGCACCCAAGGGGCCAGCACTGAAAGCTCATGCTGCTCCTCGCCTTCCCGTGCCAGCGCTTTCGCAGCACCAAGGCCTTAGAATTACGGGCTGGGAGAAATTGCCGGACGTGTGCACTTTGGGAGCTGGTCTCTGCCGAGAGTGAGGGGGAGCTTGAGAAAGTGTATTGGCAAGTGCCGGGAGGCAAGACAAGGGCAGATCCTCGGTGCGTGTTTAGCTGTGAAAGCGCTGGCAAAGCGAAGGTGAGGGCCAGCAACAGCACTAAGCCCTTAGACCTATTGTGCGGAGAAATCGCTGGCCTCTTGCGCTTCGGGAGCTGCTCTCTGCCGAGAGTGAGAGGGAGCTCGAGAACGCGTATTCGAAGGGCCTGGAGGAAAGGCGAGTGCGGTTCACCACTGTGCGCTACGCTGCGAAAGCGCTGGCAAGGCAAGGTGGGGAGCGGCAGGAACTTTCAGTGCTGGCGCTGTTGCCGTGGGAGAAATCGCCGGACGTTCGCAGTGTCGGAGCAGGGCTCTGCCGATCGCGCACAGCGGCGCTCCGTCCTTGCTTGACTCTGAACCCTGCCGACACTCGCTCTCGCTCTCACCATCGGCAGAGCCCGCCTCCGACACTGCAAACGTCCGGCGATTTCTCCCACGGCAAAGGTACCAGCGCGGAAAGCTCTCGCTCCTCCTCACCTTCCCTTGCCAGCGCTTTCGCAGCGTAGCGCACAACGGTGACCTGCGCTTGCCTTCCCTCCGCGCACTCTGAATACACGCAGTCTCGGGCTCGCTCTGGGCACGGAGGAGCTCCCCAAGCGCAAACGTCAGGCGATTTCTCCCACACGGTAGCTCTCAGGGCTTAGAGCTGTGGCTGCTCCTCACCTTCCCTTGCGAGCGCTTTCACAGCCAAACGCACCCTGGGGATCTGCCCTTGCCTAGCCTCCCAGCGCTCCCGATACACACGCATTGTCAAGCTCTCGCTCACTCTCGGCAGAGAGACGTTCCCCAAGTGCAAACGTCCGGCGATTTCCCCACACTGTCGCTCTCAGGGCTTAGAGCTGTGGCTGCTCCTCACCTTCCCTTGCGAGCGCTTTCACAGCCAAGCGCACACGGGGCTCCGGGCTTGCCCGGCTCCTAATACTGCCCACCCTCTGTCTCACGATCGGCAGAGCCCTGCTCCAGCACTGCAAACATCCGGCGCTTTCTCCCGCACCCAAGGGGCCAGCACTGAAAGCTCATGCTGCTCCTCGCCTTCCCGTGCCAGCGCTTTCGCAGCACCAAGGCCTTAGAATTACGGGCTGGGAGAAATTGCCGGACGTGTGCACTTTGGGAGCTGGTCTCTGCCGAGAGTGAGGGGGAGCTTGAGAAAGTGTATTGGCAAGTGCCGGGAGGCAAGACAAGGGCAGATCCTCGGTGCGTGTTTAGCTGTGAAAGCGCTGGCAAAGCGAAGGTGAGGCCCAGCAACAGCACTAAGCCCTTAGACCTATTGTGCGGAGAAATCGCTGGCCTCTTGCGCTTCGGGAGCTGCTCTCTGCCGAGAGTGAGAGGGAGCTCGAGAACGCGTATTCGAAGGGCCTGGAGGAAAGGCGAGTGCGGTTCACCACTGTGCGCTACGCTGCGAAAGCGCTGGCAAGGCAAGGTGGGGAGCGGCAGGAACTTTCAGTGCTGGCGCTGTTGCCGTGGGAGAAATCGCCGGACGTTCGCAGTGTCGGAGCAGGGCTCTGCCGATCGCGCACAGCGGCGCTCCGTCCTTGCTTGACTCTGAACCCTGCCGACACTCGCTCTCGCTCTCACCATCGGCAGAGCCCGCCTCCGACACTGCAAACGTCCGGCGATTTCTCCCACGGCAAAGGTACCAGCGCGGAAAGCTCTCGCTCCTCCTCACCTTCCCTTGCCAGCGCTTTCGCAGCGTAGCGCACAACGGTGACCTGCGCTTGCCTTCCCTCCGCGCACTCTGAATACACGCAGTCTCGGGCTCGCTCTGGGCACGGAGGAGCTCCCCAAGCGCAAACGTCAGGCGATTTCTCCCACACGGTAGCTCTCAGGGCTTAGAGCTGTGGCTGCTCCTCACCTTCCCTTGCGAGCGCTTTCACAGCCAAACGCACCCTGGGGATCTGCCCTTGCCTAGCCTCCCAGCGCTCCCGATACACACGCATTGTCAAGCTCTCGCTCACTCTCGGCAGAGAGACGTTCCCCAAGTGCAAACGTCCGGCGATTTCCCCACACTGTCGCTCTCAGGGCTTAGAGCTGTGGCTGCTCCTCACCTTCCCTTGCGAGCGCTTTCACAGCCAAGCGCACACGGGGCTCCGGGCTTGCCCGGCTCCTAATACTGCCCACCCTCTGTCTCACGATCGGCAGAGCCCTGCTCCAGCACTGCAAACATCCGGCGCTTTCTCCCGCACCCAAGGGGCCAGCACTGAAAGCTCATGCTGCTCCTCGCCTTCCCGTGCCAGCGCTTTCGCAGCACCAAGGCCTTAGAATTACGGGCTGGGAGAAATTGCCGGACGTGTGCACTTTGGGAGCTGGTCTCTGCCGAGAGTGAGGGGGAGCTTGAGAAAGTGTATTGGCAAGTGCCGGGAGGCAAGACAAGGGCAGATCCTCGGTGCGTGTTTAGCTGTGAAAGCGCTGGCAAAGCGAAGGTGAGGGCCAGCAACAGCACTAAGCCCTTAGACCTATTGTGCGGAGAAATCGCTGGCCTCTTGCGCTTCGGGAGCTGCTCTCTGCCGAGAGTGAGAGGGAGCTCGAGAACGCGTATTCGAAGGGCCTGGAGGAAAGGCGAGTGCGGTTCACCACTGTGCGCTACGCTGCGAAAGCGCTGGCAAGGCAAGGTGGGGAGCGGCAGGAACTTTCAGTGCTGGCGCTGTTGCCGTGGGAGAAATCGCCGGACGTTCGCAGTGTCGGAGCAGGGCTCTGCCGATCGCGCACAGCGGCGCTCCGTCCTTGCTTGACTCTGAACCCTGCCGACACTCGCTCTCGCTCTCACCATCGGCAGAGCCCGCCTCCGACACTGCAAACGTCCGGCGATTTCTCCCACGGCAAAGGTACCAGCGCGGAAAGCTCTCGCTCCTCCTCACCTTCCCTTGCCAGCGCTTTCGCAGCGTAGCGCACAACGGTGACCTGCGCTTGCCTTCCCTCCGCGCACTCTGAATACACGCAGTCTCGGGCTCGCTCTGGGCACGGAGGAGCTCCCCAAGCGCAAACGTCAGGCGATTTCTCCCACACGGTAGCTCTCAGGGCTTAGAGCTGTGGCTGCTCCTCACCTTCCCTTGCGAGCGCTTTCACAGCCAAACGCACCCTGGGGATCTGCCCTTGCCTAGCCTCCCAGCGCTCCCGATACACACGCATTGTCAAGCTCTCGCTCACTCTCGGCAGAGAGACGTTCCCCAAGTGCAAACGTCCGGCGATTTCCCCACACTGTCGCTCTCAGGGCTTAGAGCTGTGGCTGCTCCTCACCTTCCCTTGCGAGCGCTTTCACAGCCAAGCGCACACGGGGCTCCGGGCTTGCCCGGCTCCTAATACTGCCCACCCTCTGTCTCACGATCGGCAGAGCCCTGCTCCAGCACTGCAAACATCCGGCGCTTTCTCCCGCACCCAAGGGGCCAGCACTGAAAGCTCATGCTGCTCCTCGCCTTCCCGTGCCAGCGCTTTCGCAGCACCAAGGCCTTAGAATTACGGGCTGGGAGAAATTGCCGGACGTGTGCACTTTGGGAGCTGGTCTCTGCCGAGAGTGAGGGGGAGCTTGAGAAAGTGTATTGGCAAGTGCCGGGAGGCAAGACAAGGGCAGATCCTCGGTGCGTGTTTAGCTGTGAAAGCGCTGGCAAAGCGAAGGTGAGGGCCAGCAACAGCACTAAGCCCTTAGACCTATTGTGCGGAGAAATCGCTGGCCTCTTGCGCTTCGGGAGCTGCTCTCTGCCGAGAGTGAGAGGGAGCTCGAGAACGCGTATTCGAAGGGCCTGGAGGAAAGGCGAGTGCGGTTCACCACTGTGCGCTACGCTGCGAAAGCGCTGGCAAGGCAAGGTGGGGAGCGGCAGGAACTTTCAGTGCTGGCGCTGTTGCCGTGGGAGAAATCGCCGGACGTTCGCAGTGTCGGAGCAGGGCTCTGCCGATCGCGCACAGCGGCGCTCCGTCCTTGCTTGACTCTGAACCCTGCCGACACTCGCTCTCGCTCTCACCATCGGCAGAGCCCGCCTCCGACACTGCAAACGTCCGGCGATTTCTCCCACGGCAAAGGTACCAGCGCGGAAAGCTCTCGCTCCTCCTCACCTTCCCTTGCCAGCGCTTTCGCAGCGTAGCGCACAACGGTGACCTGCGCTTGCCTTCCCTCCGCGCACTCTGAATACACGCAGTCTCGGGCTCGCTCTGGGCACGGAGGAGCTCCCCAAGCGCAAACGTCAGGTGATTTCTCCCACACGGTAGCTCTCAGGGCTTAGAGCTGTGGCTGCTCCTCACCTTCCCTTGCGAGCGCTTTCACAGCCAAACGCACCCTGGGGATCTGCCCTTGCCTAGCCTCCCAGCGCTCCCGATACACACGCATTGTCAAGCTCTCGCTCACTCTCGGCAGAGAGACGTTCCCCAAGTGCAAACGTCCGGCGATTTCCCCACACTGTCGCTCTCAGGGCTTAGAGCTGTGGCTGCTCCTCACCTTCCCTTGCGAGCGCTTTCACAGCCAAGCGCACACGGGGCTCCGGGCTTGCCCGGCTCCTAATACTGCCCACCCTCTGTCTCACGATCGGCAGAGCCCTGCTCCAGCACTGCAAACATCCGGCGCTTTCTCCCGCACCCAAGGGGCCAGCACTGAAAGCTCATGCTGCTCCTCGCCTTCCCGTGCCAGCGCTTTCGCAGCACCAAGGCCTTAGAATTACGGGCTGGGAGAAATTGCCGGACGTGTGCACTTTGGGAGCTGGTCTCTGCCGAGAGTGAGGGGGAGCTTGAGAAAGTGTATTGGCAAGTGCCGGGAGGCAAGACAAGGGCAGATCCTCGGTGCGTGTTTAGCTGTGAAAGCGCTGGCAAAGCGAAGGTGAGGGCCAGCAACAGCACTAAGCCCTTAGACCTATTGTGCGGAGAAATCGCTGGCCTCTTGCGCTTCGGCAGCTGCTCTCTGCCGAGAGTGAGAGGGAGCTCGAGAACGCGTATTCGAAGGGCCTGGAGGAAAGGCGAGTGCGGTTCACCACTGTGCGCTACGCTGCGAAAGCGCTGGCAAGGCAAGGTGGGGAGCGGCAGGAACTTTCAGTGCTGGCGCTGTTGCCGTGGGAGAAATCGCCGGACGTTCGCAGTGTCGGAGCAGGGCTCTGCCGATCGCGCACAGCGGCGCTCCGTCCTTGCTTGACTCTGAACCCTGCCGACACTCGCTCTCGCTCTCACCATCGGCAGAGCCCGCCTCCGACACTGCAAACGTCCGGCGATTTCTCCCACGGCAAAGGTACCAGCGCGGAAAGCTCTCGCTCCTCCTCACCTTCCCTTGCCAGCGCTTTCGCAGCGTAGCGCACAACGGTGACCTGCGCTTGCCTTCCCTCCGCGCACTCTGAATACACGCAGTCTCGGGCTCGCTCTGGGCACGGAGGAGCTCCCCAAGCGCAAACGTCAGGCGATTTCTCCCACACGGTAGCTCTCAGGGCTTAGAGCTGTGGCTGCTCCTCACCTTCCCTTGCGAGCGCTTTCACAGCCAAACGCACCCTGGGGATCTGCCCTTGCCTAGCCTCCCAGCGCTCCCGATACACACGCATTGTCAAGCTCTCGCTCACTCTCGGCAGAGAGACGTTCCCCAAGTGCAAACGTCCGGCGATTTCCCCACACTGTCGCTCTCAGGGCTTAGAGCTGTGGCTGCTCCTCACCTTCCCTTGCGAGCGCTTTCACAGCCAAGCGCACACGGGGCTCCGGGCTTGCCCGGCTCCTAATACTGCCCGCCCTCTGTCTCACGATCGGCAGAGCCCTGCTCCAGCACTGCAAACATCCGGCGCTTTCTCCCGCACCCAAGGGGCCAGCACTGAAAGCTCATGCTGCTCCTCGCCTTCCCGTGCCAGCGCTTTCGCAGCACCAAGGCCTTAGAATTACGGGCTGGGAGAAATTGCCGGACGTGTGCACTTTGGGAGCTGGTCTCTGCCGAGAGTGAGGGGGAGCTTGAGAAAGTGTATTGGCAAGTGCCGGGAGGCAAGACAAGGGCAGATCCTCGGTGCGTGTTTAGCTGTGAAAGCGCTGGCAAAGCGAAGGTGAGGGCCAGCAACAGCACTAAGCCCTTAGACCTATTGTGCGGAGAAATCGCTGGCCTCTTGCGCTTCGGGAGCTGCTCTCTGCCGAGAGTGAGAGGGAGCTCGAGAACGCGTATTCGAAGGGCCTGGAGGAAAGGCGAGTGCGGTTCACCACTGTGCGCTACGCTGCGAAAGCGCTGGCAAGGCAAGGTGGGGAGCGGCAGGAACTTTCAGTGCTGGCGCTGTTGCCGTGGGAGAAATCGCCGGACGTTCGCAGTGTCGGAGCAGGGCTCTGCCGATCGCGCACAGCGGCGCTCCGTCCTTGCTTGACTCTGAACCCTGCCGACACTCGCTCTCGCTCTCACCATCGGCAGAGCCCGCCTCCGACACTGCAAACGTCCGGCGATTTCTCCCACGGCAAAGGTACCAGCGCGGAAAGCTCTCGCTCCTCCTCACCTTCCCTTGCCAGCGCTTTCGCAGCGTAGCGCACAACGGTGACCTGCGCTTGCCTTCCCTCCGCGCACTCTGAATACACGCAGTCTCGGGCTCGCTCTGGGCACGGAGGAGCTCCCCAAGCGCAAACGTCAGGCGATTTCTCCCACACGGTAGCTCTCAGGGCTTAGAGCTGTGGCTGCTCCTCACCTTCCCTTGCGAGCGCTTTCACAGCCAAACGCACCCTGGGGATCTGCCCTTGCCTAGCCTCCCAGCGCTCCCGATACACACGCATTGTCAAGCTCTCGCTCACTCTCGGCAGAGAGACGTTCCCCAAGTGCAAACGTCCGGCGATTTCCCCACACTGTCGCTCTCAGGGCTTAGAGCTGTGGCTGCTCCTCACCTTCCCTTGCGAGCGCTTTCACAGCCAAGCGCACACGGGGCTCCGGGCTTGCCCGGCTCCTAATACTGCCCACCCTCTGTCTCACGATCGGCAGAGCCCTGCTCCAGCACTGCAAACATCCGGCGCTTTCTCCCGCACCCAAGGGGCCAGCACTGAAAGCTCATGCTGCTCCTCGCCTTCCCGTGCCAGCGCTTTCGCAGCACCAAGGCCTTAGAATTACGGGCTGGGAGAAATTGCCGGACGTGTGCACTTTGGGAGCTGGTCTCTGCCGAGAGTGAGGGGGAGCTTGAGAAAGTGTATTGGCAAGTGCCGGGAGGCAAGACAAGGGCAGATCCTCGGTGCGTGTTTAGCTGTGAAAGCGCTGGCAAAGCGAAGGTGAGGGCCAGCAACAGCACTAAGCCCTTAGACCTATTGTGCGGAGAAATCGCTGGCCTCTTGCGCTTCGGGAGCTGCTCTCTGCCGAGAGTGAGAGGGAGCTCGAGAACGCGTATTCGAAGGGCCTGGAGGAAAGGCGAGTGCGGTTCACCACTGTGCGCTACGCTGCGAAAGCGCTGGCAAGGCAAGGTGGGGAGCGGCAGGAACTTTCAGTGCTGGCGCTGTTGCCGTGGGAGAAATCGCCGGACGTTCGCAGTGTCGGAGCAGGGCTCTGCCGATCGCGCACAGCGGCGCTCCGTCCTTGCTTGACTCTGAACCCTGCCGACACTCGCTCTCGCTCTCACCATCGGCAGAGCCCGCCTCCGACACTGCAAACGTCCGGCGATTTCTCCCACGGCAAAGGTACCAGCGCGGAAAGCTCTCGCTCCTCCTCACCTTCCCTTGCCAGCGCTTTCGCAGCGTAGCGCACAACGGTGACCTGCGCTTGCCTTCCCTCCGCGCACTCTGAATACACGCAGTCTCGGGCTCGCTCTGGGCACGGAGGAGCTCCCCAAGCGCAAACGTCAGGCGATTTCTCCCACACGGTAGCTCTCAGGGCTTAGAGCTGTGGCTGCTCCTCACCTTCCCTTGCGAGCGCTTTCACAGCCAAACGCACCCTGGGGATCTGCCCTTGCCTAGCCTCCCAGCGCTCCCGATACACACGCATTGTCAAGCTCTCGCTCACTCTCGGCAGAGAGACGTTCCCCAAGTGCAAACGTCCGGCGATTTCCCCACACTGTCGCTCTCAGGGCTTAGAGCTGTGGCTGCTCCTCACCTTCCCTTGCGAGCGCTTTCACAGCCAAGCGCACACGGGGCTCCGGGCTTGCCCGGCTCCTAATACTGCCCACCCTCTGTCTCACGATCGGCAGAGCCCTGCTCCAGCACTGCAAACATCCGGCGCTTTCTCCCGCACCCAAGGGGCCAGCACTGAAAGCTCATGCTGCTCCTCGCCTTCCCGTGCCAGCGCTTTCGCAGCACCAAGGCCTTAGAATTACGGGCTGGGAGAAATTGCCGGACGTGTGCACTTTGGGAGCTGGTCTCTGCCGAGAGTGAGGGGGAGCTTGAGAAAGTGTATTGGCAAGTGCCGGGAGGCAAGACAAGGGCAGATCCTCGGTGCGTGTTTAGCTGTGAAAGCGCTGGCAAAGCGAAGGTGAGGGCCAGCAACAGCACTAAGCCCTTAGACCTATTGTGCGGAGAAATCGCTGGCCTCTTGCGCTTCGGGAGCTGCTCTCTGCCGAGAGTGAGAGGGAGCTCGAGAACGCGTATTCGAAGGGCCTGGAGGAAAGGCGAGTGCGGTTCACCACTGTGCGCTACGCTGCGAAAGCGCTGGCAAGGCAAGGTGGGGAGCGGCAGGAACTTTCAGTGCTGGCGCTGTTGCCGTGGGAGAAATCGCCGGACGTTCGCAGTGTCGGAGCAGGGCTCTGCCGATCGCGCACAGCGGCGCTCCGTCCTTGCTTGACTCTGAACCCTGCCGACACTCGCTCTCGCTCTCACCATCGGCAGAGCCCGCCTCCGACACTGCAAACGTCCGGCGATTTCTCCCACGGCAAAGGTACCAGCGCGGAAAGCTCTCGCTCCTCCTCACCTTCCCTTGCCAGCGCTTTCGCAGCGTAGCGGACAACGGTGACCTGCGCTTGCCTTCCCTCCGCGCACTCTGAATACACGCAGTCTCGGGCTCGCTCTGGGCACGGAGGAGCTCCCCAAGCGCAAACGTCAGGCGATTTCTCCCACACGGTAGCTCTCAGGGCTTAGAGCTGTGGCTGCTCCTCACCTTCCCTTGCGAGCGCTTTCACAGCCAAACGCACCCTGGGGATCTGCCCTTGCCTAGCCTCCCAGCGCTCCCGATACACACGCATTGTCAAGCTCTCGCTCACTCTCGGCAGAGAGACGTTCCCCAAGTGCAAACGTCCGGCGATTTCCCCACACTGTCGCTCTCAGGGCTTAGAGCTGTGGCTGCTCCTCACCTTCCCTTGCGAGCGCTTTCACAGCCAAGCGCACACGGGGCTCCGGGCTTGCCCGGCTCCTAATACTGCCCACCCTCTGTCTCACGATCGGCAGAGCCCTGCTCCAGCACTGCAAACATCCGGCGCTTTCTCCCGCACCCAAGGGGCCAGCACTGAAAGCTCATGCTGCTCCTCGCCTTCCCGTGCCAGCGCTTTCGCAGCACCAAGGCCTTAGAATTACGGGCTGGGAGAAATTGCCGGACGTGTGCACTTTGGGAGCTGGTCTCTGCCGAGAGTGAGGGGGAGCTTGAGAAAGTGTATTGGCAAGTGCCGGGAGGCAAGACAAGGGCAGATCCTCGGTGCGTGTTTAGCTGTGAAAGCGCTGGCAAAGCGAAGGTGAGGGCCAGCAACAGCACTAAGCCCTTAGACCTATTGTGCGGAGAAATCGCTGGCCTCTTGCGCTTCGGGAGCTGCTCTCTGCCGAGAGTGAGAGGGAGCTCGAGAACGCGTATTCGAAGGGCCTGGAGGAAAGGCGAGTGCGGTTCACCACTGTGCGCTACGCTGCGAAAGCGCTGGCAAGGCAAGGTGGGGAGCGGCAGGAACTTTCAGTGCTGGCGCTGTTGCCGTGGGAGAAATCGCCGGACGTTCGCAGTGTCGGAGCAGGGCTCTGCCGATCGCGCACAGCGGCGCTCCGTCCTTGCTTGACTCTGAACCCTGCCGACACTCGCTCTCGCTCTCACCATCGGCAGAGCCCGCCTCCGACACTGCAAACGTCCGGCGATTTCTCCCACGGCAAAGGTACCAGCGCGGAAAGCTCTCGCTCCTCCTCACCTTCCCTTGCCAGCGCTTTCGCAGCGTAGCGCACAACGGTGACCTGCGCTTGCCTTCCCTCCGCGCACTCTGAATACACGCAGTCTCGGGCTCGCTCTGGGCACGGAGGAGCTCCCCAAGCGCAAACGTCAGGCGATTTCTCCCACACGGTAGCTCTCAGGGCTTAGAGCTGTGGCTGCTCCTCACCTTCCCTTGCGAGCGCTTTCACAGCCAAACGCACCCTGGGGATCTGCCCTTGCCTAGCCTCCCAGCGCTCCCGATACACACGCATTGTCAAGCTCTCGCTCACTCTCGGCAGAGAGACGTTCCCCAAGTGCAAACGTCCGGCGATTTCCCCACACTGTCGCTCTCAGGGCTTAGAGCTGTGGCTGCTCCTCACCTTCCCTTGCGAGCGCTTTCACAGCCAAGCGCACACGGGGCTCCGGGCTTGCCCGGCTCCTAATACTGCCCACCCTCTGTCTCACGATCGGCAGAGCCCTGCTCCAGCACTGCAAACATCCGGCGCTTTCTCCCGCACCCAAGGGGCCAGCACTGAAAGCTCATGCTGCTCCTCGCCTTCCCGTGCCAGCGCTTTCGCAGCACCAAGGCCTTAGAATTACGGGCTGGGAGAAATTGCCGGACGTGTGCACTTTGGGAGCTGGTCTCTGCCGAGAGTGAGGGGGAGCTTGAGAAAGTGTATTGGCAAGTGCCGGGAGGCAAGACAAGGGCAGATCCTCGGTGCGTGTTTAGCTGTGAAAGCGCTGGCAAAGCGAAGGTGAGGCCCAGCAACAGCACTAAGCCCTTAGACCTATTGTGCGGAGAAATCGCTGGCCTCTTGCGCTTCGGGAGCTGCTCTCTGCCGAGAGTGAGAGGGAGCTCGAGAACGCGTATTCGAAGGGCCTGGAGGAAAGGCGAGTGCGGTTCACCACTGTGCGCTACGCTGCGAAAGCGCTGGCAAGGCAAGGTGGGGAGCGGCAGGAACTTTCAGTGCTGGCGCTGTTGCCGTGGGAGAAATCGCCGGACGTTCGCAGTGTCGGAGCAGGGCTCTGCCGATCGCGCACAGCGGCGCTCCGTCCTTGCTTGACTCTGAACCCTGCCGACACTCGCTCTCGCTCTCACCATCGGCAGAGCCCGCCTCCGACACTGCAAACGTCCGGCGATTTCTCCCACGGCAAAGGTACCAGCGCGGAAAGCTCTCGCTCCTCCTCACCTTCCCTTGCCAGCGCTTTCGCAGCGTAGCGCACAACGGTGACCTGCGCTTGCCTTCCCTCCGCGCACTCTGAATACACGCAGTCTCGGGCTCGCTCTGGGCACGGAGGAGCTCCCCAAGCGCAAACGTCAGGCGATTTCTCCCACACGGTAGCTCTCAGGGCTTAGAGCTGTGGCTGCTCCTCACCTTCCCTTGCGAGCGCTTTCACAGCCAAACGCACCCTGGGGATCTGCCCTTGCCTAGCCTCCCAGCGCTCCCGATACACACGCATTGTCAAGCTCTCGCTCACTCTCGGCAGAGAGACGTTCCCCAAGTGCAAACGTCCGGCGATTTCCCCACACTGTCGCTCTCAGGGCTTAGAGCTGTGGCTGCTCCTCACCTTCCCTTGCGAGCGCTTTCACAGCCAAGCGCACACGGGGCTCCGGGCTTGCCCGGCTCCTAATACTGCCCACCCTCTGTCTCACGATCGGCAGAGCCCTGCTCCAGCACTGCAAACATCCGGCGCTTTCTCCCGCACCCAAGGGGCCAGCACTGAAAGCTCATGCTGCTCCTCGCCTTCCCGTGCCAGCGCTTTCGCAGCACCAAGGCCTTAGAATTACGGGCTGGGAGAAATTGCCGGACGTGTGCACTTTGGGAGCTGGTCTCTGCCGAGAGTGAGGGGGAGCTTGAGAAAGTGTATTGGCAAGTGCCGGGAGGCAAGACAAGGGCAGATCCTCGGTGCGTGTTTAGCTGTGAAAGCGCTGGCAAAGCGAAGGTGAGGGCCAGCAACAGCACTAAGCCCTTAGACCTATTGTGCGGAGAAATCGCTGGCCTCTTGCGCTTCGGGAGCTGCTCTCTGCCGAGAGTGAGAGGGAGCTCGAGAACGCGTATTCGAAGGGCCTGGAGGAAAGGCGAGTGCGGTTCACCACTGTGCGCTACGCTGCGAAAGCGCTGGCAAGGCAAGGTGGGGAGCGGCAGGAACTTTCAGTGCTGGCGCTGTTGCCGTGGGAGAAATCGCCGGACGTTCGCAGTGTCGGAGCAGGGCTCTGCCGATCGCGCACAGCGGCGCTCCGTCCTTGCTTGACTCTGAACCCTGCCGACACTCGCTCTCGCTCTCACCATCGGCAGAGCCCGCCTCCGACACTGCAAACGTCCGGCGATTTCTCCCACGGCAAAGGTACCAGCGCGGAAAGCTCTCGCTCCTCCTCACCTTCCCTTGCCAGCGCTTTCGCAGCGTAGCGCACAACGGTGACCTGCGCTTGCCTTCCCTCCGCGCACTCTGAATACACGCAGTCTCGGGCTCGCTCTGGGCACGGAGGAGCTCCCCAAGCGCAAACGTCAGGCGATTTCTCCCACACGGTAGCTCTCAGGGCTTAGAGCTGTGGCTGCTCCTCACCTTCCCTTGCGAGCGCTTTCACAGCCAAACGCACCCTGGGGATCTGCCCTTGCCTAGCCTCCCAGCGCTCCCGATACACACGCATTGTCAAGCTCTCGCTCACTCTCGGCAGAGAGACGTTCCCCAAGTGCAAACGTCCGGCGATTTCCCCACACTGTCGCTCTCAGGGCTTAGAGCTGTGGCTGCTCCTCACCTTCCCTTGCGAGCGCTTTCACAGCCAAGCGCACACGGGGCTCCGGGCTTGCCCGGCTCCTAATACTGCCCACCCTCTGTCTCACGATCGGCAGAGCCCTGCTCCAGCACTGCAAACATCCGGCGCTTTCTCCCGCACCCAAGGGGCCAGCACTGAAAGCTCATGCTGCTCCTCGCCTTCCCGTGCCAGCGCTTTCGCAGCACCAAGGCCTTAGAATTACGGGCTGGGAGAAATTGCCGGACGTGTGCACTTTGGGAGCTGGTCTCTGCCGAGAGTGAGGGGGAGCTTGAGAAAGTGTATTGGCAAGTGCCGGGAGGCAAGACAAGGGCAGATCCTCGGTGCGTGTTTAGCTGTGAAAGCGCTGGCAAAGCGAAGGTGAGGCCCAGCAACAGCACTAAGCCCTTAGACCTATTGTGCGGAGAAATCGCTGGCCTCTTGCGCTTCGGGAGCTGCTCTCTGCCGAGAGTGAGAGGGAGCTCGAGAACGCGTATTCGAAGGGCCTGGAGGAAAGGCGAGTGCGGTTCACCACTGTGCGCTACGCTGCGAAAGCGCTGGCAAGGCAAGGTGGGGAGCGGCAGGAACTTTCAGTGCTGGCGCTGTTGCCGTGGGAGAAATCGCCGGACGTTCGCAGTGTCGGAGCAGGGCTCTGCCGATCGCGCACAGCGGCGCTCCGTCCTTGCTTGACTCTGAACCCTGCCGACACTCGCTCTCGCTCTCACCATCGGCAGAGCCCGCCTCCGACACTGCAAACGTCCGGCGATTTCTCCCACGGCAAAGGTACCAGCGCGGAAAGCTCTCGCTCCTCCTCACCTTCCCTTGCCAGCGCTTTCGCAGCGTAGCGCACAACGGTGACCTGCGCTTGCCTTCCCTCCGCGCACTCTGAATACACGCAGTCTCGGGCTCGCTCTGGGCACGGAGGAGCTCCCCAAGCGCAAACGTCAGGCGATTTCTCCCACACGGTAGCTCTCAGGGCTTAGAGCTGTGGCTGCTCCTCACCTTCCCTTGCGAGCGCTTTCACAGCCAAACGCACCCTGGGGATCTGCCCTTGCCTAGCCTCCCAGCGCTCCCGATACACACGCATTGTCAAGCTCTCGCTCACTCTCGGCAGAGAGACGTTCCCCAAGTGCAAACGTCCGGCGATTTCCCCACACTGTCGCTCTCAGGGCTTAGAGCTGTGGCTGCTCCTCACCTTCCCTTGCGAGCGCTTTCACAGCCAAGCGCACACGGGGCTCCGGGCTTGCCCGGCTCCTAATACTGCCCACCCTCTGTCTCACGATCGGCAGAGCCCTGCTCCAGCACTGCAAACATCCGGCGCTTTCTCCCGCACCCAAGGGGCCAGCACTGAAAGCTCATGCTGCTCCTCGCCTTCCCGTGCCAGCGCTTTCGCAGCACCAAGGCCTTAGAATTACGGGCTGGGAGAAATTGCCGGACGTGTGCACTTTGGGAGCTGGTCTCTGCCGAGAGTGAGGGGGAGCTTGAGAAAGTGTATTGGCAAGTGCCGGGAGGCAAGACAAGGGCAGATCCTCGGTGCGTGTTTAGCTGTGAAAGCGCTGGCAAAGCGAAGGTGAGGGCCAGCAACAGCACTAAGCCCTTAGACCTATTGTGCGGAGAAATCGCTGGCCTCTTGCGCTTCGGGAGCTGCTCTCTGCCGAGAGTGAGAGGGAGCTCGAGAACGCGTATTCGAAGGGCCTGGAGGAAAGGCGAGTGCGGTTCACCACTGTGCGCTACGCTGCGAAAGCGCTGGCAAGGCAAGGTGGGGAGCGGCAGGAACTTTCAGTGCTGGCGCTGTTGCCGTGGGAGAAATCGCCGGACGTTCGCAGTGTCGGAGCAGGGCTCTGCCGATCGCGCACAGCGGCGCTCCGTCCTTGCTTGACTCTGAACCCTGCCGACACTCGCTCTCGCTCTCACCATCGGCAGAGCCCGCCTCCGACACTGCAAACGTCCGGCGATTTCTCCCACGGCAAAGGTACCAGCGCGGAAAGCTCTCGCTCCTCCTCACCTTCCCTTGCCAGCGCTTTCGCAGCGTAGCGCACAACGGTGACCTGCGCTTGCCTTCCCTCCGCGCACTCTGAATACACGCAGTCTCGGGCTCGCTCTGGGCACGGAGGAGCTCCCCAAGCGCAAACGTCAGGCGATTTCTCCCACACGGTAGCTCTCAGGGCTTAGAGCTGTGGCTGCTCCTCACCTTCCCTTGCGAGCGCTTTCACAGCCAAACGCACCCTGGGGATCTGCCCTTGCCTAGCCTCCCAGCGCTCCCGATACACACGCATTGTCAAGCTCTCGCTCACTCTCGGCAGAGAGACGTTCCCCAAGTGCAAACGTCCGGCGATTTCCCCACACTGTCGCTCTCAGGGCTTAGAGCTGTGGCTGCTCCTCACCTTCCCTTGCGAGCGCTTTCACAGCCAAGCGCACACGGGGCTCCGGGCTTGCCCGGCTCCTAATACTGCCCACCCTCTGTCTCACGATCGGCAGAGCCCTGCTCCAGCACTGCAAACATCCGGCGCTTTCTCCCGCACCCAAGGGGCCAGCACTGAAAGCTCATGCTGCTCCTCGCCTTCCCGTGCCAGCGCTTTCGCAGCACCAAGGCCTTAGAATTACGGGCTGGGAGAAATTGCCGGACGTGTGCACTTTGGGAGCTGGTCTCTGCCGAGAGTGAGGGGGAGCTTGAGAAAGTGTATTGGCAAGTGCCGGGAGGCAAGACAAGGGCAGATCCTCGGTGCGTGTTTAGCTGTGAAAGCGCTGGCAAAGCGAAGGTGAGGCCCAGCAACAGCACTAAGCCCTTAGACCTATTGTGCGGAGAAATCGCTGGCCTCTTGCGCTTCGGGAGCTGCTCTCTGCCGAGAGTGAGAGGGAGCTCGAGAACGCGTATTCGAAGGGCCTGGAGGAAAGGCGAGTGCGGTTCACCACTGTGCGCTACGCTGCGAAAGCGCTGGCAAGGCAAGGTGGGGAGCGGCAGGAACTTTCAGTGCTGGCGCTGTTGCCGTGGGAGAAATCGCCGGACGTTCGCAGTGTCGGAGCAGGGCTCTGCCGATCGCGCACAGCGGCGCTCCGTCCTTGCTTGACTCTGAACCCTGCCGACACTCGCTCTCGCTCTCACCATCGGCAGAGCCCGCCTCCGACACTGCAAACGTCCGGCGATTTCTCCCACGGCAAAGGTACCAGCGCGGAAAGCTCTCGCTCCTCCTCACCTTCCCTTGCCAGCGCTTTCGCAGCGTAGCGCACAACGGTGACCTGCGCTTGCCTTCCCTCCGCGCACTCTGAATACACGCAGTCTCGGGCTCGCTCTGGGCACGGAGGAGCTCCCCAAGCGCAAACGTCAGGCGATTTCTCCCACACGGTAGCTCTCAGGGCTTAGAGCTGTGGCTGCTCCTCACCTTCCCTTGCGAGCGCTTTCACAGCCAAACGCACCCTGGGGATCTGCCCTTGCCTAGCCTCCCAGCGCTCCCGATACACACGCATTGTCAAGCTCTCGCTCACTCTCGGCAGAGAGACGTTCCCCAAGTGCAAACGTCCGGCGATTTCCCCACACTGTCGCTCTCAGGGCTTAGAGCTGTGGCTGCTCCTCACCTTCCCTTGCGAGCGCTTTCACAGCCAAGCGCACACGGGGCTCCGGGCTTGCCCGGCTCCTAATACTGCCCACCCTCTGTCTCACGATCGGCAGAGCCCTGCTCCAGCACTGCAAACATCCGGCGCTTTCTCCCGCACCCAAGGGGCCAGCACTGAAAGCTCATGCTGCTCCTCGCCTTCCCGTGCCAGCGCTTTCGCAGCACCAAGGCCTTAGAATTACGGGCTGGGAGAAATTGCCGGACGTGTGCACTTTGGGAGCTGGTCTCTGCCGAGAGTGAGGGGGAGCTTGAGAAAGTGTATTGGCAAGTGCCGGGAGGCAAGACAAGGGCAGATCCTCGGTGCGTGTTTAGCTGTGAAAGCGCTGGCAAAGCGAAGGTGAGGCCCAGCAACAGCACTAAGCCCTTAGACCTATTGTGCGGAGAAATCGCTGGCCTCTTGCGCTTCGGGAGCTGCTCTCTGCCGAGAGTGAGAGGGAGCTCGAGAACGCGTATTCGAAGGGCCTGGAGGAAAGGCGAGTGCGGTTCACCACTGTGCGCTACGCTGCGAAAGCGCTGGCAAGGCAAGGTGGGGAGCGGCAGGAACTTTCAGTGCTGGCGCTGTTGCCGTGGGAGAAATCGCCGGACGTTCGCAGTGTCGGAGCAGGGCTCTGCCGATCGCGCACAGCGGCGCTCCGTCCTTGCTTGACTCTGAACCCTGCCGACACTCGCTCTCGCTCTCACCATCGGCAGAGCCCGCCTCCGACACTGCAAACGTCCGGCGATTTCTCCCACGGCAAAGGTACCAGCGCGGAAAGCTCTCGCTCCTCCTCACCTTCCCTTGCCAGCGCTTTCGCAGCGTAGCGCACAACGGTGACCTGCGCTTGCCTTCCCTCCGCGCACTCTGAATACACGCAGTCTCGGGCTCGCTCTGGGCACGGAGGAGCTCCCCAAGCGCAAACGTCAGGCGATTTCTCCCACACGGTAGCTCTCAGGGCTTAGAGCTGTGGCTGCTCCTCACCTTCCCTTGCGAGCGCTTTCACAGCCAAACGCACCCTGGGGATCTGCCCTTGCCTAGCCTCCCAGCGCTCCCGATACACACGCATTGTCAAGCTCTCGCTCACTCTCGGCAGAGAGACGTTCCCCAAGTGCAAACGTCCGGCGATTTCCCCACACTGTCGCTCTCAGGGCTTAGAGCTGTGGCTGCTCCTCACCTTCCCTTGCGAGCGCTTTCACAGCCAAGCGCACACGGGGCTCCGGGCTTGCCCGGCTCCTAATACTGCCCACCCTCTGTCTCACGATCGGCAGAGCCCTGCTCCAGCACTGCAAACATCCGGCGCTTTCTCCCGCACCCAAGGGGCCAGCACTGAAAGCTCATGCTGCTCCTCGCCTTCCCGTGCCAGCGCTTTCGCAGCACCAAGGCCTTAGAATTACGGGCTGGGAGAAATTGCCGGACGTGTGCACTTTGGGAGCTGGTCTCTGCCGAGAGTGAGGGGGAGCTTGAGAAAGTGTATTGGCAAGTGCCGGGAGGCAAGACAAGGGCAGATCCTCGGTGCGTGTTTAGCTGTGAAAGCGCTGGCAAAGCGAAGGTGAGGGCCAGCAACAGCACTAAGCCCTTAGACCTATTGTGCGGAGAAATCGCTGGCCTCTTGCGCTTCGGGAGCTGCTCTCTGCCGAGAGTGAGAGGGAGCTCGAGAACGCGTATTCGAAGGGCCTGGAGGAAAGGCGAGTGCGGTTCACCACTGTGCGCTACGCTGCGAAAGCGCTGGCAAGGCAAGGTGGGGAGCGGCAGGAACTTTCAGTGCTGGCGCTGTTGCCGTGGGAGAAATCGCCGGACGTTCGCAGTGTCGGAGCAGGGCTCTGCCGATCGCGCACAGCGGCGCTCCGTCCTTGCTTGACTCTGAACCCTGCCGACACTCGCTCTCGCTCTCACCATCGGCAGAGCCCGCCTCCGACACTGCAAACGTCCGGCGATTTCTCCCACGGCAAAGGTACCAGCGCGGAAAGCTCTCGCTCCTCCTCACCTTCCCTTGCCAGCGCTTTCGCAGCGTAGCGCACAACGGTGACCTGCGCTTGCCTTCCCTCCGCGCACTCTGAATACACGCAGTCTCGGGCTCGCTCTGGGCACGGAGGAGCTCCCCAAGCGCAAACGTCAGGCGATTTCTCCCACACGGTAGCTCTCAGGGCTTAGAGCTGTGGCTGCTCCTCACCTTCCCTTGCGAGCGCTTTCACAGCCAAACGCACCCTGGGGATCTGCCCTTGCCTAGCCTCCCAGCGCTCCCGATACACACGCATTGTCAAGCTCTCGCTCACTCTCGGCAGAGAGACGTTCCCCAAGTGCAAACGTCCGGCGATTTCCCCACACTGTCGCTCTCAGGGCTTAGAGCTGTGGCTGCTCCTCACCTTCCCTTGCGAGCGCTTTCACAGCCAAGCGCACACGGGGCTCCGGGCTTGCCCGGCTCCTAATACTGCCCACCCTCTGTCTCACGATCGGCAGAGCCCTGCTCCAGCACTGCAAACATCCGGCGCTTTCTCCCGCACCCAAGGGGCCAGCACTGAAAGCTCATGCTGCTCCTCGCCTTCCCGTGCCAGCGCTTTCGCAGCACCAAGGCCTTAGAATTACGGGCTGGGAGAAATTGCCGGACGTGTGCACTTTTGGGAGCTGGTCTCTGCCGAGAGTGAGGGGGAGCTTGAGAAAGTGTATTGGCAAGTGCCGGGAGGCAAGACAAGGGCAGATCCTCGGTGCGTGTTTAGCTGTGAAAGCGCTGGCAAAGCGAAGGTGAGGCCCAGCAACAGCACTAAGCCCTTAGACCTATTGTGCGGAGAAATCGCTGGCCTCTTGCGCTTCGGGAGCTGCTCTCTGCCGAGAGTGAGAGGGAGCTCGAGAACGCGTATTCGAAGGGCCTGGAGGAAAGGCGAGTGCGGTTCACCACTGTGCGCTACGCTGCGAAAGCGCTGGCAAGGCAAGGTGGGGAGCGGCAGGAACTTTCAGTGCTGGCGCTGTTGCCGTGGGAGAAATCGCCGGACGTTCGCAGTGTCGGAGCAGGGCTCTGCCGATCGCGCACAGCGGCGCTCCGTCCTTGCTTGACTCTGAACCCTGCCGACACTCTCGCTCTCGCTCTCACCATCGGCAGAGCCCGCCTCCGACACTGCAAACGTCCGGCGATTTCTCCCACGGCAAAGGTACCAAGCGCGGAAAGCTCTCGCTCCTCCTCACCTTCCCTTGCCAGCGCTTTCGCAGCGTAGCGCACAACGGTGACCTGCGCTTGCCTTCCCTCCGCGCACTCTGAATACACGCAGTCTCGGGCTCGCTCTGGGCACGGAGGAGCTCCCCAAGCGCAAACGTCAGGCGATTTCTCCCACACGGTAGCTCTCAGGGCTTAGAGCTGTGGCTGCTCCTCACCTTCCCTTGCGAGCGCTTTCACAGCCAAACGCACCCTGGGGATCTGCCCTTGCCTAGCCTCCCAGCGCTCCCGATACACACGCATTGTCAAGCTCTCGCTCACTCTCGGCAGAGAGACGTTCCCCAAGTGCAAACGTCCGGCGATTTCCCCACACTGTCGCTCTCAGGGCTTAGAGCTGTGGCTGCTCCTCACCTTCCCTTGCGAGCGCTTTCACAGCCAAGCGCACACGGGGCTCCGGGCTTGCCCGGCTCCTAATACTGCCCACCCTCTGTCTCACGATCGGCAGAGCCCTGCTCCAGCACTGCAAACATCCGGCGCTTTCTCCCGCACCCAAGGGGCCAGCACTGAAAGCTCATGCTGCTCCTCGCCTTCCCGTGCCAGCGCTTTCGCAGCACCAAGGCCTTAGAATTACGGGCTGGGAGAAATTGCCGGACGTGTGCACTTTGGGAGCTGGTCTCTGCCGAGAGTGAGGGGGAGCTTGAGAAAGTGTATTGGCAAGTGCCGGGAGGCAAGACAAGGGCAGATCCTCGGTGCGTGTTTAGCTGTGAAAGCGCTGGCAAAGCGAAGGTGAGGGCCAGCAACAGCACTAAGCCCTTAGACCTATTGTGCGGAGAAATCGCTGGCCTCTTGCGCTTCGGGAGCTGCTCTCTGCCGAGAGTGAGAGGGAGCTCGAGAACGCGTATTCGAAGGGCCTGGAGGAAAGGCGAGTGCGGTTCACCACTGTGCGCTACGCTGCGAAAGCGCTGGCAAGGCAAGGTGGGGAGCGGCAGGAACTTTCAGTGCTGGCGCTGTTGCCGTGGGAGAAATCGCCGGACGTTCGCAGTGTCGGAGCAGGGCTCTGCCGATCGCGCACAGCGGCGCTCCGTCCTTGCTTGACTCTGAACCCTGCCGACACTCGCTCTCGCTCTCACCATCGGCAGAGCCCGCCCTCCGACACTGCAAACGTCCGGCGATTTCTCCCACGGCAAAGGTACCAGCGCGGAAAGCTCTCGCTCCTCCTCACCTTCCCTTGCCAGCGCTTTCGCAGCGTAGCGCACAACGGTGACCTGCGCTTGCCTTCCCTCCGCGCACTCTGAATACACGCAGTCTCGGGCTCGCTCTGGGCACGGAGGAGCTCCCCAAGCGCAAACGTCAGGCGATTTCTCCCACACGGTAGCTCTCAGGGCTTAGAGCTGTGGCTGCTCCTCACCTTCCCTTGCGAGCGCTTTCACAGCCAAACGCACCCTGGGGATCTGCCCTTGCCTAGCCTCCCAGCGCTCCCGATACACACGCATTGTCAAGCTCTCGCTCACTCTCGGCAGAGAGACGTTCCCCAAGTGCAAACGTCCGGCGATTTCCCCACACTGTCGCTCTCAGGGCTTAGAGCTGTGGCTGCTCCTCACCTTCCCTTGCGAGCGCTTTCACAGCCAAGCGCACACGGGGCTCCGGGCTTGCCCGGCTCCTAATACTGCCCACCCTCTGTCTCACGATCGGCAGAGCCCTGCTCCAGCACTGCAAACATCCGGCGCTTTCTCCCGCACCCAAGGGGCCAGCACTGAAAGCTCATGCTGCTCCTCGCCTTCCCGTGCCAGCGCTTTCGCAGCACCAAGGCCTTAGAATTACGGGCTGGGAGAAATTGCCGGACGTGTGCACTTTGGGAGCTGGTCTCTGCCGAGAGTGAGGGGGAGCTTGAGAAAGTGTATTGGCAAGTGCCGGGAGGCAAGACAAGGGCAGATCCTCGGTGCGTGTTTAGCTGTGAAAGCGCTGGCAAAGCGAAGGTGAGGGCCAGCAACAGCACTAAGCCCTTAGACCTATTGTGCGGAGAAATCGCTGGCCTCTTGCGCTTCGGGAGCTGCTCTCTGCCGAGAGTGAGAGGGAGCTCGAGAACGCGTATTCGAAGGGCCTGGAGGAAAGGCGAGTGCGGTTCACCACTGTGCGCTACGCTGCGAAAGCGCTGGCAAGGCAAGGTGGGGAGCGGCAGGAACTTTCAGTGCTGGCGCTGTTGCCGTGGGAGAAATCGCCGGACGTTCGCAGTGTCGGAGCAGGGCTCTGCCGATCGCGCACAGCGGCGCTCCGTCCTTGCTTGACTCTGAACCCTGCCGACACTCGCTCTCGCTCTCACCATCGGCAGAGCCCGCCTCCGACACTGCAACGTCCGGCGATTTCTCCCACGCAAAGGTACCAGCGCGGAAAGCTCTCGCTCCTCCTCACCTTCCCTTGCCAGCGCTTTCGCAGCGTAGCGCACAACGGTGACCTGCGCTTGCCTTCCCTCCGCGCACTCTGAATACACGCAGTCTCGGGCTCGCTCTGGGCACGGAGGAGCTCCCCAAGCGCAAACGTCAGGCGATTTCTCCCACACGGTAGCTCTCAGGGCTTAGAGCTGTGGCTGCTCCTCACCTTCCCTTGCGAGCGCTTTCACAGCCAAACGCACCCTGGGGATCTGCCCTTGCCTAGCCTCCCAGCGCTCCCGATACACACGCATTGTCAAGCTCTCGCTCACTCTCGGCAGAGAGACGTTCCCCAAGTGCAAACGTCCGGCGATTTCCCCACACTGTCGCTCTCAGGGCTTAGAGCTGTGGCTGCTCCTCACCTTCCCTTGCGAGCGCTTTCACAGCCAAGCGCACACGGGGCTCCGGGCTTGCCCGGCTCCTAATACTGCCCACCCTCTGTCTCACGATCGGCAGAGCCCTGCTCCAGCACTGCAAACATCCGGCGCTTTCTCCCGCACCCAAGGGGCCAGCACTGAAAGCTCATGCTGCTCCTCGCCTTCCCGTGCCAGCGCTTTCGCAGCACCAAGGCCTTAGAATTACGGGCTGGGAGAAATTGCCGGACGTGTGCACTTTGGGAGCTGGTCTCTGCCGAGAGTGAGGGGGAGCTTGAGAAAGTGTATTGGCAAGTGCCGGGAGGCAAGACAAGGGCAGATCCTCGGTGCGTGTTTAGCTGTGAAAGCGCTGGCAAAGCGAAGGTGAGGCCCAGCAACAGCACTAAGCCCTTAGACCTATTGTGCGGAGAAATCGCTGGCCTCTTGCGCTTCGGGAGCTGCTCTCTGCCGAGAGTGAGAGGGAGCTCGAGAACGCGTATTCGAAGGGCCTGGAGGAAAGGCGAGTGCGGTTCACCACTGTGCGCTACGCTGCGAAAGCGCTGGCAAGGCAAGGTGGGGAGCGGCAGGAACTTTCAGTGCTGGCGCTGTTGCCGTGGGAGAAATCGCCGGACGTTCGCAGTGTCGGAGCAGGGCTCTGCCG